>NC_086364.1:21610647-21793147 GCF_036324505.1 Eleginops maclovinus | reverse complement strand
ATAATAATACCAATAATAATAATACTAATAATAATACCAATAATAATACCAATAATAATAATAATAATAATGCCAATAATAATAATAATAATACCAATAATAATAATAATAATAATAACAATAATAATAATAATAATAATAATAATAATAATAATAATAATAATACCAATAATAATAATAATACCAATAATAATAATAATAATAATACCAATAATAATAATACCAATAATAATACCAATAATAATAATAATAATAATACCAATAATAATAATACCAATAATAATAATAATAATAATAATAATAATAATAATAATAATAATACCAATAATAATACCAATAATAATAATAATAATAATAATACCAATAATAATAATACCAATAATAATAATAATAATACCAATAATAATAATAATACCAATAATAATAATAATACCAATAATAATAATAATAATAATACCAATAATAATAATACCAATAATAATAATAATAATACCAATAATAATAATAATACCAATAATAATAATAATAATACCAATAATAATAATAATAATAATAATAATAATAATAATAATAATAATGCATTTTATTTATAGAAACTCAAAGATAATTTACAGAGTAAGAATTCATAAAAACACAATTAAAACAACACACTGAAAATATATAAATCACAACATTAATTGCAGATTCAAAGCAGCCTTGAAAAGGTTTTGATTAGTGATTTGGCAGCGACGGAGAAGGCCCCCCAGGTCCAGGGCTTGTTCCAACAAAATCTGTGTTAAATGAAGTGATTAAAAGTATAATATTGTATCTGAAAGTGACAGTAATCACCACGTTCATTTAATAAATGTTGAGCTAACTAACTGACACTGTATTGAATGCATTTTCATAGGCATATCCTTACAGGCTATCGTGTTGCATGGAAAAACGAGCACAGCCTACACTTCATTAATCCATACTGAGCTGAATAACCATTAGAGAAACTCTGAAGAACCACAAAGGGACAGTGTGATATGTATCCTGCACACGCCAAACAAAGAACGTCCTGTGTTAGAAATAACATGGGATTGCATTGAACATTTGATAAGCATGACAAACAGACTTCAGATGTACCACAAATAACTTGAGGAATAATAAAACAAATCAACTTGAGTTTCAGATTGTCCAGGCAGTCAGGGTATTTGTAGTTCAATGTGCATTTTCTCACTTTCACTTCCCATGTTGATTTCATTTAATTCTAAACAGGAGCAACCTTATTTCCCCCCCAGGATAAACAAAGTCTTCTGACTGATCTCCACCTGGAGTGACTCTGGGTGGGGTAGTGTGTGGGTGGGGCTGCAATACATGCATCAACAACAGAATGTGTGGTATTTGTGTCACCCTACATCTCTGTGAGTTCACCTACTGTTGGACAGGGCGGGGCAGGTGGGGCTGCAGTCTGGGTGGGGCAGAGTTTTTTGATGGCCTTATGGCCCGACAGGAAGTAAGCCTGGGTGGGGGGGGGGGGGGGGCGTCCATCATCATTCATTAACCTGTCCTTCCCAGAGGTGGAGTATATACTTACTCAAGTACAATTAAGAGGTACTTTACTTTATTGTCATGCTGATTTCTACTGCTCCTTAAATACACGTCAGAGGGATACACTTTACTTTTTATTTTACTACATTTCTCTGCTTTCGTTACTTTACAGATAACGTTTTTTGCACAGGAAAAACATGTATAGAATTTCCCTTTCAGAGCAACTTTCAATTCCTCTAATGGGAAGATTTGCAGCCTTTCCCTTTAAAATTGTCCCTTTAGGTTTGGGGTTAGTTGTTGAACGGCAGCCACCAGAAACACAGGATCACATATCACACCAAAAAGTGTCTCGTCATGCTTCAAATTTCTGTGATTAAAGAGGATTGTGCTCACTGCTGACGATAGCATGGCAATTAAACAATTACATTAAATTACATTAACCACATTAGACACTTTAAAGAGTTAGCTTTGGGTAAAAGCGTCAGCCAAATGAAAAGTAATTAAAAAAATGTCCGTCTACATTTCTTTTAACTCCACCTTCTAGTATCGTCTCAGTTCACATTGAACTTTCACCAAAGTCATACCAAGTGCAAGGTAGCCTACGTACACGGTCTTAGTGAAAGTGAAAACCACAAGCGAGTCGAGAGGCCCAAACCACAATGCAGTTTGGCTTCCCTGTTCCTCCTAAATTGCTTTCTAAGTCAACTTAACATTTAGACGGGAGATGCCCTGGAGGCTGCAAGTCAAAGCGTGTCTGGGTGTCAATCACCAGCAATCAAACCTTCCAAGATGTGCTTTTATTAATCCCCGAGGGGAAATTCGAGAATCCTGCATTTGACTCGTTCTAGTATTAGGGTTAGTGGGCTGCCATATGTACGGCGCCCGGGGAGCAGTGTAGGGAACGGTGCACTTGGTCTTCCCGGGACTTGAACTGGTGACATTCCAGTTCCCATGCGAAGCCCCTAAGCACTTTGCCACCACCGCCCCTTTGTAACCTAACTGTAACCTACACTGTTTGGTTGCATATTGTTGGGTAGCTCACTATCCTTATTAGGTAACCATAGATATGCTAGTCGTTAGCATTCTCCGTTAGCATTAGCTGGACATTTTAACATTGGCTTTTAGCATTTTTTCATTATATTTATATTGAAATGTTAATATTGTATTGTTTATCTTGTTGTTATTGGTGGAGTTTGTTTTGTATGAACGTGATACAACATATTAAAGTATATATTTTAATTCATTTTAAGTGTGCTTCAAAACACCACGCAATAAAATACAGAAGCACCTAAACATTATGTAACAGTGTGTGTGTGTGTGGTTGTGTGTGTGTGTGTGTGTGGGTGTGGGTGGTGTGTGTGTGTGTGTGTGGTTGTGTGTGTGTGTGTGTGTGTGTGTGTGTGTGTGTGTGTTTGCATGGCCTAGACAGCATGGCGAAGACAGTTTAAGGAATGGGGGCAAGGCCACTCCCTGACGGCGCTCTATAGACTGGGTGAAGCATTCAATGTGTCATCCCTTAGTCTCTGCTGGAACTGAAAGAAAATGTCACTTATTTTCTAGAGCTTTTCTAAATGCATTCTATATTTCTTGCCTCTTTTTCTACACATGTGTAGTTGTTTGTACTCCTTAATCTTATTTACTGTCTCTAGTGTTGTTGCTGCCTCTGATCTGCCTGTCACCTCTTCATAACACGGGCTGAGATGTGATCTGAGCCCAAAGCGACACACAAGTGTGAAAACAGACAACGTGTTTCATCTTTACTAATTCATACACATGTTATGACTGGCTTGGCATACCGTAATCTGTTCCCGAAAAGAGTTTTCCATAGAAACGCTTGTTCTGTTATGATGAGGCCCTGATTTAGCGTACTGTAAGTCTTATCTGAGACCTTGGAAAGAGTTTTTCACTGGTTGTCAGGACTGTTGTGCCTTCAGGGTCGTTGAATGAAAAACAAGAACAGCATCGCCGCTCACATGCTGCACACACGCACGCCGCGTGATCGCTCGTGCACACGCAGTTCACGTCTGTGTGCGCAGGTGTGTTTGCTCAGAAGCTATACAAGAGTGTTGACAGAAACACTTTATAAAGCTGACAGGTTTGCTGCTTCTCCATGTGGAGGCTTGCGGGGAGATCTGTCCATCAGCTAATCTTGCAAACTACTGGACCCTTCCGTCTATTATTTATCTGTGCAGGTTAACGACAGTAGGCTCAGTGACCTCTCACGGTTGCATTGATTTACAACTTTTTGAACCCTATTTTATTGACTGCTTCACATTGGCATTGAAAGGTGAATCCTCCCTGGCTTTTATCAACACCTGCTTCAGTAGCAACAGGCTAAAAACAATCCTTACTGAGTTTGTTGCACATCTTTGTTTTTGTCGTGGCTCTTAAATTAACATACGTAGAAAAGTTTGGTCCTATTTGAACCAGAGCATCTTCAGATAGGATCATTGTCCAGATAAAGTTTAGCATCTCACAAGAATAAATCCCCCTTTTTGTTGTTTTAGCCACCATCTTGATTGAAGGGAGCCGTGCATGAATGTATAAAGAGAAGTAGGCGAGGCCCTGTTCATTCCTTTGAAAGATGCTCATGAAGCCAAAATGCCCTGACTCTTGAGAAACAAATCCCGGGTCTTCCCTGGATCTTTGCACCAATCATCTGCATCCATTGGGCCCATAGAGCATGCTATCCTTAAACCCCGCTCAGCAATCTTAAACCCCATCTTTCAGTCTTAAACCCCGCCTCCTTTTGTCTTTTTCTCGACCAGTCTAAGCTGCGTCAAATAAATGGAAAAGGAAAATAACTCTGGATTTGGGTTGTAGCACATTTTACATCTTCAAGGACCCAACGATTGGTAGTTTGATTCACCTCACAACAATGAAATCAAAGTCAATGGAAAAATGCCAACATGTGACTGACATGGACATTGTAATTTCCACCGTTTGGCCTCCACGGAAAACTTGCTTCAAAGCCTGAAGCATCTTCCCTGCCCTAAAGGCTTGGAGCCAGGCAGGTTCAAGTGTTCTTCTGTTCAGGTTTTCAGACTTTGCTCGTTTGCATATAGTGTCACCTGTTACATGTGGAATGCTGCTGTGCGTTCGGCTGTACTTTCCAGTATGCACGCAGGGACATTTCTTCAGTCCTATTACCTTAAAGTCACCTGGCTTCAAAGGCATCATGGGACCTGCCCCAGAAAGGTGTGTAAGGCTTCTAGTGCCTTAGTACACTGTCACATGTACACTGTGAGCTGCTGGGCCCTCACCAGAAGTGACGATTAGCGCCGTTAGCTACCTAGCTAGCAACTGAAATCATTCCAGACGGCTCCATTAACCAATAAAATGAATGGTGGCTTCTTTCCGACACCAGCATAGTGGCTGTATTATACAGTATGAACAACGTGTTGTTTGTATATGGCTACGTTAACCAGAGCAACCAAAACCGAGGCTAGTCATGCAAATTCTGTTACATAGCCACAATGGCCATGAAGTGTCGTTCCACACTGACATTTCTGACCGTTATGGAAGCAGCATTCAGGCATTCATCGTGCATTTAGTCATACTTTGCATTGGGACACAGTTATGCACAAAGAATAACACATGTAAGTACGCAAATTGAGACAAAACACACATCTCTACAATCCCTGGGGTCCCTATTTTGTTCCCTCACCCTCCCCTGCCTCCTCTCCAGCTCCACTAATCCTCCTCCTGTCAGAGACAAACAAGAGTGACACGGATGGTGCCATAACCTTCATCGATCCATCCCTCAGCACACTCTTAACCCCCAGCCCACACTCCCTTCCCTTCCCTTCCCTTCCCTACCCTACCCTACCCTACCCTAACCCTCCTTCCTGCACACTGACCTACTTTCCTCCCGGTCTGTTTATGCATGCTTCAGAGCAGCAGCCAGATCGGTGAAACAGGAGACGCAGCAAAATGTTGTTTCTTGGAAAGAGTGTCACCTTGGTAGTATCTCTTAGGGTCGTATTTCTTGTTTACTTCAGAAAAAAAACACCCCATAACCCAAATCCCAAGGGTGTTGTTTTTTCACCATATGCACGTGTGTGAGGGAATGTGATTGGGTGTGTGTGCATGCACGTATTTGACTGCGTGTGACTGGGAGCATTGTGAAAGGCATTGATGCATCAGCCTCAAAGAGCTGCTTTGTTTGCAGGCACAGATCAAGTTAGTGCACTGGGTTAACCCCCCCCCCCCCCCATGCTCCTCCCTTTGCCCTTTATGTTGTTATGAACATGACCTGGTTTTGGTTTAGTAGAGGGTGGGAGACAAAGTGGAAAATAGATTATCCAAACGGCATGATCAGTCAGAAATCGACCCTTTGTTGGGGTTCAGTTCTCCAATTTTGGAAGTACATCTACTCAAGTATTATTCTGCTAATGCGTACGAGTATTTACATTTTATGCAACTCTATGCGTCAACTCCACTACATTTCAGCACCTATAACTAATTGTGTACATGTGAAATCCCTGTATGCTGATGATGTGATGCAGTATTTTAAATTGGCTTCAAATTCTCAAACTTCAAGTGATTTTATGACATTTTAATCGATCATTAAGAAGATGGCCATCCTGCATAGGGGCTTCTCTTACTTTTGAATAGTTAAAGTACATTCTGCTGATCATATTCATATACTTTTACTGAAGTAGAGTTTTGATTTCATGACTTTTCCTTGTGATTCAGTCATTTAAGATCCTCTTATTTCTACTTTTATTTGAGAAAAGGCTCTCAGTAATTCTTCTACCTCTGCAATTGTGTAATCTGCAATGAATCTCCTCTTATATTATGAACTGCTAGTAGTTTTAAGTTAGTAGTTTTTCTGTTAGCAGTTAAGTTTGAAATGATTGTCATAGAAGTACACACACAACTCACAATACACCTCAAAAATGATAATATTGGGTTATAGTAAATTGCTGTGTGATCTTTTGATGTACTTGTATGACGTTTCTTTGTATTTTATGGTGTATTTTATTCTAATTCAAGCCTTTTTTCTGTGTCTCTACAAAGAATGCAACGGGTCAGTTGTGAACGCTCAGAGGCTCAGAGCTGACTCCTTCAGTTTACAAATAGGCTCTTTGGTTTGAAGCTTGGTCCACTTTGTGCTGCTATAAATATCCAGGATTTGAGAGGGGGGGACACCTGTTCAAGTTGTTGAAATTAAAGAAATCCTTTGGCTTTGTACGCCGGTGTCTCCCTGCTCAATGAGATCCTGTTGCATTAAAAGAATAGACCCCTGTTTGTGATTTTATCCATTTTCATCTTGAGTCTTTTTTAATGTCCATTCAAGCTCAAGTGTAGTTCATGAAAAGAAATCCAGAACTTTTAACAAGTCAAGTCCAATTTTAAGGTACCTTAATGAATTATTAGTTCACCTGCAGTAAATCCAGCAGCTACCCTGCAGTATACAAAGCCATTCAAACTAGCTGCACCTTTACCAGCTCTGAGAACACTTTAATGATCAATCATTATAAAACATATCAGAGATATTATTCTGAAATGGACCAATCAGACAATGACTACTTTTACTGTCACTACTTTAAGTACATTTAGAGGAGAGTACTTTCTACTTTCACTGGAGGAACATTTAGAATACTTTCACTGTGACAGAGTATTCCTACACTCTGGTACTTCTACTTTACTCAAGTACAAGACCTGAGTACTTCTACTTTACTCAAGAACAAGACCTGAGTACTTCTACTTTACTCAAGTACAAGATCTGAGTACTTCTACTTTACTCAAGTACAAGATCTGAGTACTTCTATTTTACTCAAGTACAAGATCTGAGTACTTCTACTTTACTCAAGTACAAGATCTGAGTACTTCTACTTTACTCAAGTACAAGACCTGAGTACTTCTACTTTACTCAGGTACAAGACCTGAGTACTTCTACTTTACTCAGGTACAAGACCTGAGTACTTCTACTTTACTCAAGAACAAGACCTGAGTACTTCTACTTTACTCAAGTACAAGACCTGAGTACTTCTACTTTACTCAAGTACAAGATCTGAGTACTTCTACTTTACTCAAGTACAAGATCTGAGTACTTCTACTTTACTCAAGTACAAGACCTGAGTACTTCTACTTTACTCAAGTACAAGACCTGAGTACTTCTACTTTACTCAAGTACAAGATCTGAGTACTTCTACTTTACTCAAGTACAAGATCTGAGTACTTCTACTTTACTCAAGTACAAGACCTGAGTACTTCTACTTTACTCAAGTACAAGACCTGAGTACTTCTACTTTACTCAAGTACAAGACCTGAGTACTTCTACTTTACTCAAGTACAAGATCTGAGTACTTCTACTTTACTCAAGTACAAGACCTGAGTACTTCTACTTTACTCAAGTACAAGCTCTGAGTACTTCTACTTTACTGAAGCACAAGATCTGAGTACTTCTACTTTTACCCAAGTACAAGCTCTGAGTACTTCTACTTTACTCAAGTACAAGAACTGAGTACTTCTACTTTTACTCAAGTACAAAATCTGAGTACTTCTACCTTACTCAAGTACAAGACCTGAGTACTTCTACTTTACTCAAGAACAAGACCTGAGTACTTCTACTTTTACTCAAGTACAAGATCTGAGTACTTCTACTTTACTCAAGTACAAGATCTGAGTACTTCTACTTTACTGAAGCACAAGATCTGAGTACTTCTACTTTACTGAAGCACAAGATCTGAGTACTTCTACTTTTACCCAAGTACAAGATCTGAGTACTTCTACTTTTACTGAAGCACAAGCTCTGAGTACTTCTACTTTACTCAAGTACAAGATCTGAGTACTTCTACTTTACTCAAGTACAAGACCTGAGTACTTCTACTTTACTCAAGTACAAGATCTGAGTACTTCTACTTTACTCAAGAACTGAGTACTTCTACTTTGACTCAAGTACAACATATGAGTACTTCTACCTTACTCAAGTACAAGACCTGAGTACTTCTACTTTACTCAAGAACAAGCTCTGAGTACTTCTACTTTTACTCAAGTACAAACTCTGAGTACTTCTACTTTACTCAAGTACAAACTCTGAGTACTTCTACTTTACTGAAGCACAAGACCTGAGTACTTCTACTTTTACTCAAGATCAGAGTACTTCTACTTTTACTCGAGTACAAGACCTGAGTACTTCTACTTTTACTCAAGATCAGAGTACTTCTACTTTTACTCAAGATCAGAGTACTTCTACTTTTACTCGAGTACAAGACCTGAGTACTCCTCCCACCTCTGATTATAGCCTCTGATCAGAGGAGTGTGTACCTATACAAGGCTTTACGTGCTGTTTAAGGGTCATGCATAAGGCTCATGTCTATTAGTGGAAGTAGGCCAGTGTTACATCAGACATGCCTGCAGGGAGCGAAGTGCGTCACGGCGGAGCTCCTCTCGTTGCAGATTAGCCTCAAACGCAGGAGAAAGAGTGAGATATCCCGGGGGTATGTTATACAAAGCTCCACACAATAAAAACAGGTGGTGCCTCTGACGTATGGGTCGGAGTGGAGTCTTAATATGGCTATTATAATGTATGTGTACATCTCTTTTGAATATTCATTTCATACGATTATTATTTTATCTTTGTTTTGACCTTTTACTTAAACTTTTGTATAAATATCTTTATTTTATTTTATTTATTTTTTGCACATTCTTAAATGAAATCCTTCTGATTATTTAAATAGTTTTGTTCCATTTTTATCTTATTTAAATTTAACCTGATATTTTGAGAACATTACAGACACCAGCAGCATGTCTTCAGATTATATGGCAAGAAAACGTAGAAGTACTCAGATCTTGTACTTGAGTAAAGTAGAAGTACTCAGGTCTTGTACTTGAGTAAAAGTAGAAGTACTCAGATCTTGAACTTGAGTAAAAGTAGAAGTACTCAGGTCTTGTACTTGAGTAAAAGTAGAAGTACTCAGATCTTGTACTTGAGTAAAGTAGAAGTACTCAGATCTTGAACTTGAGTAAAAGTAGAAGTACTCAGATCTTGTACTTGAGTAAAAGTAGAAGTACTCAGGTCTTGTACTTGAGTAAAAGTAGAAGTACTCAGATCTTGAACTTGAGTAAAAGTAGAAGTACTCAGGTCTTGTACTTGAGTAAAGTAGAAGTACTCAGATCTTGTACTTGAGTAAAAGTAGAAGTACTCAGATCTTGTACTTGAGTAAAGTAGAAGTACTCAGATCTTGTACTTGAGTAAAAGTAGAAGTACTCAGATCTTGAACTTGAGTAAAAGTAGAAGTACTCAGATCTTGTTCTTGAGTAAAAGTAGAAGTACTCAGATCTTGTACTTGAGTTAAAGTAGAAGTACTCAGATCTTGTACTTGAGTAAAGTAGAAGTACTCAGATCTTGTACTTGAGTAAAAGTAGAAGTACTCAGATCTTGAACTTGAGTAAAAGTAGAAGTACTCAGGTCTTGTACTTGAGTTAAAGTAGAAGTACTCAGATCTTGTACTTGAGTAAAGTAGAAGTACTCAGGTCTTGTACTTGAGTAAAAGTAGAAGTACTCAGATCTTGTACTTGAGTAAAAGTAGAAGTACTCAGATCTTGAACTTGAGTAAAAGTAGAAGTACTCAGGTCTTGTACTTGAGTAAAAGTAGAAGTACTCAGATCTTGTACTTGAGTAGAAGTAGAAGTACTCAGATCTTGACTAGTAAAGTAGAAGTACTCAGATCTTGTACTTGAGTAAAGTAGAAGTACTCAGATCTTGTACTTGAGTGAAGTAGAAGTACTCAGATCTTGTTCTTGAGTAAAGTAGAAGTACTCAGGTATTGTACTTGAGTAAAGTAGAAGTACTCAGATCTTGTACTTGAGTAAAGTAGAAGTACTCAGATCTTGTTCTTGAGTAAAGTAGAAGTACTCAGGTCTTGTACTTGAGTAAAGTAGAAGTACTCAGATCTTGTTCTTGAGTAAAGTAGAAGTACTCAGGTCTTGTACTTGAGTAAAGTAGAAGTACTCAGGTCTTGTACTTGAGTAAAGTAGAAGTACTCAGGTCTTGTACTTGAGTAAAGTAGAAGTACTCAGATCTTGTACTTGAGTAAAGTAGAAGTACCAGAGTGTAGGAATACTCTGTCACAGTAAAAGTATTCTAAATGTTCCTCCAGTGAAAGTAGAAAGTACTCTCCTCTAAATGTACTTAAAGTAGCGACAGTAAAAGTAGTCATTGTCTGATTGGTCCATTTCAGAATAATATCTCTGATATGTTTTATAATGATTGATCATTAAAGTGTTCTCAGAGCTGGTAAAGGTGCAGTTAGTTTGAATGGCTTTGTATACTGCAGGGTAGCTGCTGGATTTACTGCAGGTGAACTAAAGTCTGATTTAAGGGCTGATTATATTTACCATCATTAATCCTAATCTGCCTAGCAACTAAAGGGATTAAATACATGTAGTGGAGTAAAAGTACAAAGAAACATAACATGGAAATACAAGTCTCTCAAAATTGTACTTAAGTACTTGAGTAAATATACTTAGTTACTTCCCACCTCAGTGTATAACCCAACCCATGAAAGAACGGAGAACAACAGTCGATTTTCAATGATATGTTGAAAGGGTCAACATTCTGTTTCTTTTATTTTTCAATCTTGAGATGCTCTCATCTTCCACATGAACATTTGTGTCTTTACATACAAATCCATGTCAAAAGGAAGCGATGGTAATGACCAACCAGACCAACCACCACCCCTCTCTAAACACCACGCTATCTTCGCCTGTTTCTTTTTTTTGTCCTCTTTTTTTTTTTCATAAAACCATCAGCAAAACCACAAACATTACTGATTAATACACACTGAAAAAAGGGGGGATGGGGGGGGTTGGGTGGGGTGGGGATGGACGAGGAATGAGGCAAATACATGTCATTACAGTCAATAGAAAAAGACACAGAGTAGAGAAAACAGAACAACACATCGACGAAAATAAAAGAGGATATAAAACCGATGAAATAAACATTACAGTGTTGTTCCAGGGCGGGGTCGGGGTGGGGGGTGGGGTGGGTCTTTACATTTATACACAAGCACCAAAAAGCCAAACGGGGTACATAGACTTTCGCTAAACTAGGATCCAGTGCAGAAATTCATCACTGCCCAGTAGAGAAAGGGATGAACGACCCCTGAAATCAACAATGGAGGTTAATGGGAGACGAGGGAAGTCATTTCTGAATTACTTCAAGCTCAAACTTGACGTCGGCACCAATTGGAGGATTTTGGTTTTGCATCAGCTTTAATTTAAGGGCTGCACGATTACAACGAGATATGTGATTGCCAATATTTTTGATTAATATTGCAATTGAAATATGGTTTAAGTGTCTGGAAGAATCTCTGTCGCCCCACAATGCTAACCCTAACGCTTCAAAATGGTACTTTACCATATTGAGCCTTAAATACACATTCTATGGAAAAGATCATTGTTGAACGACGACTCTCATTGAAAAACCTAAAACGATCATGGTGTGATACTTCAAAAACGATATCACGTTTTCAGCCCAACAGCACTTCATTTAAAGCTGTATTTTGTCTCATATTTAGCCTAAACTAATATTTTGCTTCTACAAAGTGGAAATGACATTAGTCTTTATTGCAATTTGAATAAAAAGTAAATGAATTGTGCCCCCCGTTTTTATTTCACAACTATGTGATCATGTGGGAGCCAATAAGGACCTCAAGGGCCGTGATTGGGCCCACTACAAAACCTCATTTCATGTCAATTGATGTATAGTAACTCTTCTACACAAGAGGAACTCGTTCAGTGCATTGTTTACGTGACTGTACTCCTCGAGCATCCCATACCTCCATTACTGTTCAAAGGCTTCATCTGAAAAGGTCTGTACACATTCTCCGTCTATGATCCTGTGGGCTTTTTTCTACAGTGATGGGCGTGTGGAGAGCAGGGAAATAAATACATTGGGCCAGTGAATGGTAACAACAACAACAACAACAACAACAACAACAACAAGATATGGTTCATAAAGCTAAAATAAAATAAAGGCTCATAGCCTGCAGCTGGTGAAGTCCACCAAATATTCAAAGGCTGGTTAAAGGTTAAGCAATCCAAACATTTTAAGGAGAAAGCTCGCCTCAGGAAACAACATGTTCTCCATTCAGTGCTGTTGGCGCTCCAAACTGGACGGCCATTTCTGTGTAAACAGGGCATTAACAAAGCCATTAATGCTAAAGCTTAACAATCAAAAGAGAGGCGTTTTGAATCGAATGGGTCCTGTAGCATCAGTGGACAACATGGCTGTACAGTAATTGTGATTCATTTTTAGGATGGTCACTTTCTAAACCCTCGTTAACCATCTCAGGTTTGTCCCATTTGTGTTGAATTTGTATTCAAATTTCTTTGCAAAATATATATTTATAATAGATACATATATTCATATGTCACAGTAATATACAAAACAAGTGCTTAAAAAATAAAGGTGATGGCGATCTTTTCGTGAAACAATGGAGATGGTCGGGGAGAGTATGGGTTGGTAGAGGTAGGGTCGGGGAAGAGGTATGGAACTTGATATTTGTAGTGTTGGTGGCTCTTTGGTCAAGGGAATGTCCCCAGTGTTCGTTTGCATTAGATTTAAATTAAGGCAGATAGCCATACATGTGTGTATGTTTGTCTACAGTCAGATATGTACCAGATTTATAGTACTAATAAAGCTCAAAACTTTTCTTTGTCCAACATTCTCGTTTGTACGCAATCTAAATGTTGACGAAAAGCAGGTAGTTCCATTCCTCCTCTCTTCACATAAAAAAAAGTGCTTCTGTAGATATGGAGAGGATTTAAGAAATGACAAATCTGTACAATATATACAAACACGACACAGCCCTACAAGATGTCCAGCCTTTGTGAGGTGAGGAGAGGGGAGTAGAAAAGCCCAGCTTCCTGTCCCAAGGGCTCAAGGGAGGGGGTTTGATTACAGGGCGAAGGCATGATGGCAGGGTAGTTCTCAGAGGCAAAGTGATGCCCTTTGTTGTGACAAGTTCAGAAAGCGGTTAATCTCGCCTCTTGTTCCGTCGCCCACCTGTCTCCTTCTTTTTGCCCCCCTCCGCTTGTTTAAAGCCTCCAACCGGGCTCTCCCGCGTAGTGTTCTGCTGAGGCAAGAGGGACAAGTAGGGATGCTGGGGCAGGGGAGGCGGCGTTGCAGAAGAAGGGGTTGTTGGGGATTCCTGGCCCGAACCCCCACTGCTACCGGTGCTCATGGCCCGGTGTTTGAGTCTGAGTTTGTGGGGCAATGCGGTGCCCTTCACCTCCCCCAGGGGTTCTCGACCTTGGACCTGAGGGTTTACCTGGGAGGAGGGCGGAGGCGAGGCAGGATGGTGCAGGCTGGTAAGCTGTTGGTAGTTGTTCATATCTGAGCAAGGGGGCTCCTCATCGTCCGTCGGGGCGTCTTTGTCAGGATCTCCGTCTCTGGACGACTGGTCCTTCCTCGGCTGGACTCTGTCGTAAGACTCGGTTCCTTCGTAGGTGAGCACCGGCGGCCCCTCGTCCTGGGCACTGAGGTATGAATGCTGGGGCTGCTGGAGATGGTGGTACAGGTGGGATTGGTTGACCCCCTCTGCAGATGAATCTCTCTCCTGCTGGTGCTGCTGGGGGAGTTGGCAAACTCTGTACGCATGTCTCTCTCCAGCCTCATTACGACTGTCAGCAACATCATACTGAGGGGAGTCTAACGTCTTCATCTCCAGCTGCTTTGTCACCTCCGCCAGTGTCTCTGTGGAGTTCTCTGGAAGAGACAGTCGGCCGACGCTCGCCTGGCTCTGTTTGTGGGCTGCCTGCATGTCGATGTCCTGGTGCCTTTCCACGGGATAGGAGGCGCTGCTGGAGCCGTACAGAATGACGCTCCTCTGTGCGGCTGGGGGGTGAGGGTTGGGCTGGCTGACAGTGTTGATGACAGGCTCCTGATGGGGTTGCTGTTGCTGTTGGTGGTGGTGGTGCTGCTGCTGCTGCTGCTGCTGGCTCTGATATGCAGCCTCCAGCTCCTGAGAATGCTGCTGGATCTGGTGGTGGGTTGGCACAGCGGCCAGGCCACTGTGGATGTTGAACATGATCTGGGTGCTGGTGCCATTGGTAATGTCCATCTCTATCCTGTCAACTTCCTGTTTGATCTCAAAGGGAATTGGCTCGGGGCTGTCCCTGGAGGAGCCGTCGGACATGTCGGAGAGGGAGCCACGTGGGGAGTATTTCACCAGCTGCCTGTGCCCGGACTGCTCTGTTTCTGAGGAATCAGAGTTCATCATCACCTGAGAGCCGCTAGAGTAACCACTGGAGTAGTACTGGGCAGAAGAGGAGGAGGGCGTTAAAGACCCTCCATTCCCCGTGTTGTTGCTTGCCCCGAGCTGCTGGCTCTTTTCAATGTAGGAGGCAGTGCTTATAAGGCCGAAACGCAGCTTCAGCTGGAGCAGCTCCGTCTTCAGCCTCACATTCTCGTCATTCAGTGCAATGACACGGTTCTCCAAAACCATATCATTGAGACGTCGCTTCTCCCGGGAGCGCTTGGCCGCCTCGTTGTTTTTGCGGCGTTTCTCCCAATAGCAGGCGTCTTTCTTCTCATCGGAAATAAACTCCCGCTTTCGCCTGCAGTTCATGTTGTTTTTGGTCTTGGTGGAGCGACCCATGCGGGATGGACTCCCTTCGGCCGAGGGAAGAGACTCTTCATAGCTGCTGAAGGTCTCGTTGCAGTTGTGGTCCTCTGAGTTCTTGCTTAGTGTTTTGAGGGCTGACGTCAGATTTTCCATCTTCGTGTCGTGGCAGCCAGTTTGAAATGTTACTTAGGGGAAAGGAGCAGGTTAGAGGTCAAGGGGATGACAAAAACAGCTCTTCTCGTAAAATCTGCTTATTGAAAGTTCAGTGTAGTTAGGGTAGGAGGGGGCTCAAGTGCCAAATGATAAAGAACATCTGGAGCTGTGCATTAGTAACCCTCATCTATCCACTTCAGTGTCCAGACTCCTCCAAGTATTTAAGTGTGTCTTAAAAAAGCACAAATCTCTTGTTTTCCTCTGGCTTGTTCCGCAGTCGGTTGTAAAAACTGAGCAGGCGGAGGAGTGTCCTAGATCTCCACGGAAACAGCAGGATGTAGGTCGTCCCGTCTACCTCCACTTGTCAGTCTCTCGGGGAGCCTCGCACTCGCTCCGTCTGTCTGTCTCTCTTCGGTTGAGTGCAGAATGAAAGGCTGCAGAGATAAAAACAGAGGACAACGATTGTGTTAATCCAGGTGGAGTGCTGGGGATCCATTATGCATTTTCATGGCAGAATCTTTTATATAACGACGTTGTTACTCATGATCAAAGACACATTTCAACATCGGTCCAGCTTTCCTTTTTGCATGTCTGGCTTTAACTCGGGGAGTCTCCCCTGGCAACCTGATGAGTGGTTCCTAGACTTCAACGTCTGACCTTTCAGCCCGCCTATTGATCTGCTCTGTCTGCAGCCTCTGACCCCTGACCCTTCTCCCGGCATGTTGATGTTGACTTTTGTGATGTAAGGAGGGCATTGAGTTCATTGCACGGCAGTTGACCGAATGTCATCTTGGCGCCCATCTACTTTCACCATTTGTCTTTCATTCTATGTTTTTCTTGCACTATTTCCTTTTGTTTATATGTCTCACTGTTGGTGGAAAGCCAAACTACACTGTAGACGTGTGCACACAATAAAGCCTTTGGATCTTTAGTTATTAAGGCTTCAGTTCAAGGTTTAAAAACAAACTACAAATATCTAAGGCTGCACTTTTCTTGCACTTGCAATGGCGACTGAGGCAAGTGCCCCCATGAAATGAATAATGTAACATGACACTCTGACACGCTGAGAGCACAAACACAAGTTGTTTAAAGATGATTTGTTTGTCTGCTGAGTATTTTGGGCCAGAGAGAGCGAAAAGGAGGGGAGTCAGAAGCACCACCAGTGTGGTTCCCCCGGATCCATTTTAGAACATTGCACCAAAACAAAAACACCTCACACAAGGCACAACCCACTGCTGTTCCACTGGCAAACAATGCTGAAATACCGCTACCCCCCCCCCCCCCCCCCCCATGCGCTCATCCACGGAGGAATGTGGCGGCATTCGTCACCAAAAACAACTCAATGCCAAATCAATGATGCAGAGTGAGCAGATAAGGCGGACAAAAGCAGCAGCAGCAGCAGCCAGTGCAGGTCAAGCATAAAGAGGCTTGGGAGATTTGGAAGGGGAGGGGGGGCATTGATACATTTAGGTCACGGGGCTCCTGTGAAGAAAGCAGGCGGGGGGGCGTGCAAGAATAATTCTGCCTTTTAACATTTGGGTCGAAACACGAGGGGTGGTCGGAAGTCTCATATCTATGGAGATGGTTCCTCGAACGCAGCGTGGAGGCCCTCTTTTATTAGCTGAACAGGTGTGCCTCCAGAGTCCAGACATGACCAGTGTGTTGTTATTTTTAGGGTCTACTTAAAAAGAAAACCCTAGAAGAAGAAGCACTGTTGATATTGCACTTGGATTTTTTTCCTAAACTCTCATGCTTTTCTACGTGGGTGCCTTTGTGTTCAGTTAAACGTGCAACAAAAAACATCGTTGGCCCCACTTTCCTTCATTTCTGTCATATTTAAGAAGCAGTTCGCTGTATTCTAACCGTTAACTGAAGGCAGGAGAACTTTTATTGATTGCATAATCGAGGCCGGGGCAGATCCAGCTGCAGTCAGAGCGTGTTACTCAACATCTGCACCCCTGTGTTGAACAGCGTAAACACTATTACACTACGTCTGAATGTGTAAGCTCATAATCTTGCGAGGCGTTTACACCGGTTACACTCTGCTCTTCCCAGGATCTGACACCGTTATGTAACTACAGGCGTATCCTGGCGTTGAACCTGGGAAAAAAGAGACTTCAATTCAGACGTTGGCACCACCTTCTTCTCAGTTTCTCCCCAATCTAGGAATCTTATCTTTCAAGCCAAATGTGTTCAGAAGTGTCTATACGTCTTCCTCTGCTTGGCCGGACGTTTATCTACATGAGTTTTTGGGCACAAGAGAAAGTACTTTTTTTCCCCAGTGTGTCCACTGACATAAAAACGGAGGACTGACACTCGACTATCGCTGCCTCCGCCGCCCGGATAACCGGAATATAGGTCAGTCGAGCTGCGGGGAGGTGAGACGTCGATGGAAAAGATCAGAAAGCAGACAAAGAAAGAACAAAGAGACGCAGGGATCAGAGCGCTGTCTAAATATAGATGGAGAGGTGAGAGCGATGGGAGACAAAGGAAGGGAATCAATGACGGAGAGTTAAAACAAAGAGGGATGGAGATGGAGATGGGATTAGCTTTGAAACCAGAGGCACACTGTTGTAGAAGGAATGTGTCACCCATAGCAACAACAAAAAGGGGCAGCCAATCATATCGGACTCCCTCTGAACCAGTGGCTCGACACGGCCAAAAGCAGAATTTGAGAAATGGACGAAAGGAGGAGACGGATTGACGTCAGCGCGTGCGCACATTGCGTTTCTGTCCCGCAGCCATCGTGCACGCGGGCGCATGAATGAACTCTGGTGTTTTTAATTAAGTCAGAGTGGTGCACCCCCCCCCCCCCACCGCCCCTCACCATGTGAATGAACGTGAATCACGCCGCCCTACATCGCGTGTCTCTGCCTCGCAGCTCAGACTGTAATCCATTTCATTCACCCCTCTTTGTCATCCAAATTACATAAGCTTTACGGAGATGCCACGAAAGGAACAGGGCCAATAATCACTGTTGGGATATCACTGAGTGTATTTACTCTGTGATACTTCATTGGAGGTTCTTAAATTGACTTTATATACATTTTGATGCTGTAGTTTTTTTTATGAATGACTTCTTCAGTTCTTATTTAAATAGTGTCTGATAAACATAGGCCTACTCTAAATATAAAACAGTGTTTGAAATAATGAATTACAAATAATAAGACGTTTTATTTCTTACATTTTCCCTTTTTTTCTGGGGCGGTAAACATTTGTGGGATGTCTTTTACTGAAAAAACGAAATTCCAATACAAATATTTGTCCTAGAAATCTATTTTAAGTACTTCTTCCACCTCTTCCAAGAAAGATGAAATCCAGCTGTTTATTTGAATGCATTAAAGTACTTTTCCTCCAGTGCCTTGCAGCCAGACACAGTTCCTTGACCTAGTTTCCTCTGTCCCAATTTATCAAATGTTCTTCACGGGTCATCACTAGGAGTCTGTGGCACTTGTGGAATGATAGCACGGTAAAAGAATCCCCCCTCCTCCCCAAGAAGAGTCTATAAGTGTTCACGGAAACGGCGAAGCGAGTTCAATCCCATGTGTTTCTGTGGAGCGTTTCAGGGAATGGGCGCAGGTTTTAAATAAAAAAGAGGAGGAGGAGGAGGAAGGGTATGCTTCAGTGATGAAATGGGAAGAATGCAATGTATGGCATGTGGTGCAGAGGGGGAGGATGGTCCTTAAGTCAAAGTAGAAATACTACAGTCTAAGCAACTGAGGAAGAAAAAACTCCTCGATTCTAAATGCTTTTTAAGTGGAAATACAGAAGTTTTAACAGCAAAATGTACTGAAAGTATTCAAAGTGATGCAGATTGGGTCTTATTATAGTATTTTACCTGTAAGAATATCATATGATCCCGTTTTTATCTTTAATAGATACATGTAAGAGCATTTTAAACTTGTAGTTTCTCAATGTGGAGCCAGTTTTAGATAACTCTTCGTTGCATCGTCAGCATATGATGTGTTTTAGATGTGAAAAGCACCGAAGCGGAGTAGAAATATGGAGTAGAGTTGAATGGAAACACTCAAGTAAGTACAATTATGTCCAAATAGTACTTGACCACATGTACTTGGCAAAGGCGGACTGAACATGTGCTCAACTATTGAGATACTTGTACTTTGATTGAGTATTTTTTTACAATACAAAGGGAAATATTGTGTTCGGGATATTTTTCTGCATTGGGTACTTTTATGTTAATCCCTTTAAGTACATTTTGCTGATTGAGTGTTTCTACGAAGTTTATAAGTGATTCCATCTCTTCTACTCAGTCACTTTCCTAATCATGGGTGGGGTCGGCCTGAATTCCAAGTGTAGGGGCTGACTTTAAACTCCCAGGAAAAAAAAGAGGGACGAGGGGGGTTAGGAAAGCCGGCAGCATGCCAGCGAGGCGCAGTTATCCAACCTAGATCCTTGTTTCCACGAAACAGGCCGTATCAACCGACGGAAAGAAAGGCCGAGTGACTCAGTCCATGTGTTGCACAGGTCACATGTGCTCCCTTGGCCGACTGGCCCTGTAATTCGCCTCAGCGACGGCTCCAGACCGCAGCACAAAAACAAAGCTCATATTTGATCTGCTTGTATGTGTGCCAGGAAACCCTGAGAAAGTCAAGAGGACAGGATGGAAAGCCGCTGACTGTGAACGCCCCCTTCCACATTTAAGCTTCATTAAACCTGAATTACACAACAGTTGTCTAACAGGTCAGACCAGTGATGTAATCAGCTTCACAAAGTGTTGGGAAAAGCAGTTGTTTTCCATTAACTTGACTAACTGGTTGTTATAGTCTTAGGTCATAGGCGTATTTTATGTTTATTGTGCTTGTTTCCTAGAAAGGTTTGGGCACATCTCGGGTAAACAAGATTTAAAATTGGCTCACTGCATGGAGCTCTTTATCCTTCTTTTTCAGTAGATAACAGCGGGGCTTTTGCATGAAATTCAGTTTTGGTTTGTCGATTAGATCAGATAATATAAATCAGTTGACAAAGTCATATATTTTACATGTTTTTTCCAAAAAATCTATGAACACATCTTGAGAGTCGGGCTTTTTACTTAGTTGATTTAATGGCAGATCTATCAGTCAACACTGATCATATCAATAAGAACATCCTATAGTTAGTTTACTTGGTTGATAAGACATTTTAAAATATGTTTTCATGCTTATTTCCAGAAACGTCTGAGCATTTTTGGCTAAATGACATTTAAAGTTGGGCTTTTTGCATGAAAATCAGTTTTATTGTCCAATACAGAAAGAAATACACCAAATAAGAACATCATGTGAGTGTGAGTCAGATAAGAATCAGTTTAACCCAGCTTGGCCCAATCCATTTTTTAAATATTTGTTTATTTTCTGAAGAGTAAGTGTATTTATTTAGGTCGAGCTGCTTTTCATCTTCTCTTTCTGCCTGTCTCGTTTCTTTGTTGTGGCGCGGAGAGGATTTATTTTGGTGGGGTTTGGATTCTGCCTTTCTAGTCAGCGGCGGTTGTGCCCCCATCCCTCCCTCCCTCCCTCCCCCTCCCACAGGACTAATGTGACCTACATTTCTCTGGCATAGAGACCTCTGTTTGTGCGCCAACCAATTGGCAGCGTCCACTCCGCAGCAAAGCGCAGGACTGCAGCCACAGACTGGGTTTCCGCCTATTGCATAATCTGCCCCGTACTTTGATCCACTTCCATTATTTAATTCACTCATTATACACCATGCACAGCAATCCTAAATGTTCCCTACTACACGGTGTACAGCAACACATGGGCAATTTACACTGCGTAAAGTACAGTTCACTCCATTGGGTCAGTTTCCCAGAGAACCACTGCTTTAATGTGAGCAGAGTACATGTGGAGAAAGAATCTGCAGGAGATGGAGGAGACCATGCCCACGTGTAGTGAACCACAAAGCCGGTGTTGAAAACGAGCCAAAATGACTTTTCTCATCATAAAACATCCCATAAAACTATTATGCTTTGTCTTTGTCACCTGTGTGCAAGTTAGGACGCAATGTTACATCACTGTAGGGGAGCAGAGCTGGATTGCAGGAGCTTCAGCACGCATTCAGGTTCATTAAATTAATGGTTCATTATCGCCTTAAAAAGCCCCCCCCCCTATCATTCACATAGCAACACATTGTGAGAAATGTGTTACCCCGCATGCCTTCTTTGTTGCTCTGTCTGACAAATCGTCTTCATGCATATTTAATCGGATTCCCAGTCATCCGAGGCGACTGCGTGGATCCATGTGGGGTATGAAATCCACCCAAAACACGCGCGTCTCAACAAGAACTCTACTCGTTCCTGAAGAGCCATGTTCTAACAAACACAAACCTCTATATTAGCTGTTAACTGAGCTGTTTAGAAACACCTATCTTTGATCCAGATGTTCGGATCCACACCTCACCTGGCAGAGCTTCACCATTCCTCATCCTTTTTATATTTCTGGATCCCCACGAGCCGCCGCTGTACAGCAAAGCCAAACTAAATAAAAACGTCCACATGTATCCAAGAGGATCATCGGTGTGCCCCGGATCGTGTTGTGCCCCTTCACACTGCTACAGACCAATAAAGGGTTAACCCGGAGCGTTAACCTTTACAAAGCGCTGCTACACGTGACGGAGAGAAGTGTGTCCGCGCGCGGTGCCTGCATGGGATTTTAGTGCATGGACTAGCCTACTAACCCAAAATGCTGGCTCTGGATAAATCAAATGAGTCCCTGCTTCATATAAACCTGACACTGAACGTTACACGTGTGGGATATTCTGTTTATGTGGTAATAATAACGGTTCATATGTGTTGTTAAATAATACAGGTGTATTACTGACACACATCTTGGATAAACAGACTTAATAACAGCCGATTCATTTCTCGATTATTCGTCAAAGAAAATACTTTAGAAATCTCAGTTTCTCAAAGTCCACGCTGTCTCTGAATGTGTTGTACTGTAAGTTTAAGTGCAGGAAAATCCACCTTCAGGAGCAGCATGCCTGCCTGCCTCTTTTTTTGCATTCAAGATTACGCTAAGGATGAATCGATTACGCAGTTTTCGATTATTTCTTTCGTCACTTGCAGCTCCCGTAAAACCCCCACAACCCACCGGGAATATAAGAGTTGGGAATGCATGTATTACACAACAGCGCGCGGATATGTTGACCCTTCTTCATGACAAGTGTGGCACCGCTCAAAAAAAAAT
Organism: Eleginops maclovinus; assembly: GCF_036324505.1. Taxonomy (NCBI): domain Eukaryota; kingdom Metazoa; phylum Chordata; class Actinopteri; order Perciformes; family Eleginopidae; genus Eleginops; species Eleginops maclovinus. The sequence continues at coordinate 21,770,721 of NC_086364.1, read as the reverse complement.
ATCCACATTCGTCACCAAAGCCACTTTTTCTGAAAGAATCCCAAAACCTTGCTTTCACTACACCCCCCCCCCCCCCCCCAACCCACTCTCACACACACACACACCCTTATAGTGGGGGGCAGGCTCGCTTTGACATTGAGAAAACGCACCCAAAACAAACACTCGTGGCGTAGGAGCGACTCAAAATTCCTCAAGGAACCTCTCATATGCAACATTATGTTTTATTACAACAACTACGACATGAATAAACGCACGAGCTTACCGTTTTTTGTCTGAAAAAGCACGAAATCCACGTGGTGTTCTGTCCAACAAATCCGCTTTTACGCACCGGTCCTCTCCGTCACTTTCCAAACAGCAGCTCTCCGTTAACTGCAGGTATAACACAGTGCTGCTTGTCTTCAGTGCGCTGCTCATGTCATGTTTCCTCTCTCTCTCGCTCTCCCTCTCGCGCACTCTCTCTCTCTCTCTCTCTCTCGTCCCTCTCTCCCTCTCGCGCAGTCTCTAAATGTATGTTAGTAGGTCAGTTGTTGCATAACAGGACGCTTTGGGTGCCTAGTCACGTTTTTTGTTTCTCTCTCGCCTCTGCCCCCTCCCTCTCTTTGCTCGCCTTCAAATCCTGTTGCAGGGGAAGGAGATGTTGAGGAGGGGGGAGGCTGTGAGGATGGACTATAGGTTCTTAGGCAGACTCAGTCAGATTGAGGCCTATGATATCCATAACAGGAGGACCAGACATTCACAAAAATCTACCCACATATAGACGAGTCGTGAGCTCAGGAATATGACAGACGCGGTTTTACACACATTGTAGGAAAAGCAGATTCTCGTCGTTGGTGCAGAAAGCAGAGCCACGAGACTTTCTGAGTAACTCAAATCAATGTTTGTTACGTCTGCAGAAGACTCAAAGCTTACTGCCTGCAGGAAATATATGTAAATGTCCTGTAGTTGTTCTACAGGTTAGGGTACAGTCGTTGTAGGAAGAAATTAAGGGCATTTTCGGAGTATTTCAAAGTCTCTCTTTAGAAACATTGTACTTTTTACCTCTTTACATTATCTAAAAACCACAGCTGGGTTAGGTGAACCAAGGCTCGGTTAAACGTCTGATTTATCACCAGCTCTTGGCGTTGCATTATCAGAAAAGGGGAGTTCTGAGGAGGTTGGGGTTTATTACTTACATGCTTTTGTTGCATAATGTACCAGGTCTCTGAAAGGGAGGGGAGATACACTGAAATGGTGCAGATTACATGCATGACTACATGTATTAAGTTCAAAGTAAACGCTGTAAACAGTCAAAGTGTTTACGTGTCGTTAAACTGAAACTAATTAGTGATGTCTGAACAACAAACTACTTGGTTAGCCTCAGGAAAAGATGGTTTGGGTTTAATAAGTATGTAAGTATGTGATGTTGTACTCATTATGAGCTGATGTAGTAACACAAACTCCGTTCCCTTGGGTGAAAGTCCTGTGAATGTCCTCCTTGGCTAACGTCATAATTACTACGGCCACTAGAGGTCGTAACTCTGGATTTGATACGGTAAGGTTTTCGAGTTTTTGCATTTCTGGGGACACTCCGCACACGAGCATGGACCTCCTGACCCAGGCTTTGTTGTTTAGTATACATAATGATTGTTTTGTGTCTCTGAAGGACCTTCAGAATTCCAGTGATTGTTCTTCTGTTTGTCCACGTGCTAGTTTGTTAGCTCTCTGGTGTAATTATGCTAAGTGTCCATTTGTCCCCCCATGATGCTTGATCTGCGTTATTGCACTTTTCTGCTCCTTTTTTTGAGAGTTTTCGTATATTTAGGGACTCTCTAGACACGAACACGGACCTCCTGACCCAGGCTTTGTTGTTCTTTACACTCCTGTCATAATTACCGCGGCCACTGGAGTTCGCTGCGTAAGGATTATCGTAACTATGGCTAATCTGCCTAGAAACACGACCTATACAACCAATCTTTTGGGGGACAACTGGTTTGAAACAGAAACAGAGAACACTTTTTCTCACCTGGCAAACTTTTAGTTCTTCTTTACAAATGTTAAAACCTTTCTATCAATCTATATTTCACCCATCATAAACACAAGAACTGTTTGGATCAGAATTAGTTGGATGGATTAGTTTAAGGGATCACCTCTTTTGTTTTACTTGCCTCTAAGGGATTATCAAATGACTTGCATAAGTGGAATGAATATTTCCTGCCCCCACAGATGGACTGCCTTGGATTTATGTGTATACCCCCCCAGGAAAGGACTTATTATGCAACCTCATTGTGTTTGGAGCTAACACTAACTATTGCGACACCAGCGTTCAGGAGGAAACCACAGACATTGTGTTATTGTAAGCTCGTGAACCCAAGCGGAACGTTTCTCTTTAATGGTGGCAGGAGCTCACATCCGGCATTGTACTTCTCACAATAAGCTGAGTTTTGAATACGCTCTTCTGGCCAGAAAGCAATCATGTTATGTAATTGAAGTTTTGATTCATCTTGAACACAAACAGCGATGCGTGTCATGATGGCAGACACAAAGCACAGAGGAGATTTACACACAGGGCCGGGGAGTCTTAACTATTTTGTTATGTCATTCCTCTGATTTAAACACAGTCCTTTGGGTAATGAAAAGCATTGAATGGTTGTATATCACACTTGCATTTAGACGACTGTATCAGGGAATGTATATGGACGGGAGCCATGTGCTTAGTGCAACATCTTCTCATGCCTAAATTACACAACGGGTCGTTTGCCAATGACTCCTAAAACAATGTGAGTGCCGGCAGACCTTTGTAAAAAGGAAGCTCTTTTAAATATTTGGTTAGACTTGTGACTCGAAAATCAACCCGTGTGGTGAGGTTTAAGCAACGAAACTAGTTGGGGAGGTTCAAGAAAAGATCAAAAGATATTACGTAACTTATGTCCTCCCTAACAGACTATGTCTCCTTTAGCTTAGCGGTGGTGACGTGAAGTCATGTGACCGTGCTGTAGTTCCTTTATAGTCCAACATTAGCCGCCTTTAGCTTAGCGGTGGTGACGTGAAGTCATGTGACCGTGCTGTAGTTCCTTTAAAGCCCAACATTAGCCGCCTTTAGCTTAGTGGTGGTGACGTGAAGTCATGTGACCGTGCTGTAGTTCCTTTATAGTCCAACATTAGCCGCCTTTAGCTTAGCGGTGGTGACGTGAAGTCATGTGACCGTGCTGTAGTTCCTTTATAGCCCAACATTAGCCGCCTTTAGCTTAGCGGTGGTGACCTGAAGTCATGTGACCGTGCTGTAGTTCCTTTATAGTCCAACATTAGCCTCCTTTAGCTTAGTGGTGGTGACGTGAAGTCATGTGACCGTGCTGTAGTTCCTTTATAGCCCAACATTAGCCACCTTCAGCTTAGCGGTGGTGACGTGAAGTCATGTGACCGTGCTGTAGTTCCTTTATAGCCCAACATTAGCCTCCTTTAGCTTAGCGGTGGTGACGTGAAGTCATGTGACCGTGCTGTAGTTCCTTTATAGCCCAACATTAGCCTCCTTTAGCTTAGCGGTGGTGACGTGAAGTCATGTGACCGTGCTGTAGTTCCTTTATAGCCCAACATTAGCCGCCTTTAGCTTAGCGGTGGTGACGTGAAGTCATGTACGCTCTAGTTTCTGTATTAGCTTTTTACTTCTGCCGGTTGTGTTAAAGCTTCAAAATTCAGCAACTGGTGTTAACATGTGGAGGTTATCCGGCAGAACAGAACGTGGAAGTTTTATAAAATATCTCATTTTCTTCCGTATTCAAAAAGCCAATGGAAAAATCCCATTGGCTTTTTGTTAGAAGGAGCCTTTGCGATGCTAACTTCTGGGTCTCTGCACAGCTTTTTAGGTTAGTTTGAATGACCAAATACCCATCGTCCTCCACACATACTGTAAGAATAGTACAGGCCTCAGTTAATATGTCATACAGTACAATATCCACAGAGGGATGGGGGTGGGGGGGTGTCTGAATGGATGCCTTGAAGGCTGTCGCCTGCTGCGGATGTGTTCATTATCTCCCCTCTGATCAAAGGCTCTACTATCTTTGGGTGTGAAAGTGTGAGTGTTTGTTCAGGAAACGTGTTCGCTTTTATCACAATTATCCTTAAAGCTGTAAGCACGTCACAGCAACACTTGAGTGTGTTCCCTGCGTCCACTTGCTTTAATTGAAGCGATTATTCCGGGCAATTGGATTGTTTTGTGTCTTTGAAGGGCGTTAAGGACCTTTTGAATTACACTGATTGTTCTTCTGTTTGTCCACGCGCTAGTTTGTTAGCTCTCTGTTGTAATTATGCTAAGTGTCAATTTATTTTCCCTGAGTTTTTAAATGTCACTTTGAATGTCTTCTTTGCTTCATGTTTTTGGGAAGCACTTTGAATTACCTTGCTGTTCAAATGTGCTTAGAAAAAAAAGCTTGCCATTTCCAGATTTGGGAATTTGCTCCAAGTATCTTTACAAAAAGAGATGTGTTCTTATCTGCCATTCGTTCAGCACCCCGTCACACTGCTTTACCAGAGGGTGACCCCCCCAATGTGGAGTCCTTAAATATGAATTAAATATGAACCGCCATTCCTTTGCACCTCTTTGTTTGTTTCCCTCTTTAGCCGGAGGAGACAAACACTGAAATACGGAGGCATTGGCCGTGAACTTGGATCCCCCTCCCCCCGATAAAAACACACACACACTGTTTTTGCACCCCATCCTTATCCCCACCCTAGCCAACGTTTTCCCCCTTCCAGCTATGTCTGCAAGCGTTCCCATGGCAACTGTCGCACTGCCTGCCTAGCAACAGGCTTTATCCTTTCACTGGAGGAAAAGAAAAAGAGAGGGGGGAACAGAATTGGGGGGGGAGAGGGGGGTTGTGGGAGTTGCGGTCTTTTTTTTTTTAAGTGGGTGAGGACGGTAGCGTAACAGCAGCATGTTGCAGTAAATTCATTAACACTCCCTTCTTCTCGTCGCTCCACACCTGCAGCCTCCGCTCTCATCGCTCCACCTTCACATTTCACCACAGGCTAATGCAATGCACCCTGAGTCTCCCCGCTGTTGCAAAATATGGCTTTTCTAATCCGTTTTGGGGACTAAATTGTTGCCAAAATCACCGTTTATGTTCTCACATTTGTCGAAACGTTGCAACAATGGGGATTTTCTAATTCCATTTCACAACAGGCTAATGCAATGTACTCTGAGTTCATCTAAACTTGCACAATTGAGCTTTTCTAATCTGTTTTGGGGATTAAATTGGACCCAAAGTAAGTGTTTGTATGCCTAAAATTCATTCCAGCCACTTATATCTGATGGAAATAAGCTAGAAAAAGTATAAACATAGGAGAAAAACAGCAATGAAGAATGTGTATGACGGCAATCTGGATGCATTTTGACATTTCACAACAGTAGCCTGTTGTGAAATGTCAAACGTAAGAGGGTATTTCTACTGAAGATATTGCTTTTTAATCAGTTTTTGGTAGTAAATTGTGAGCAAAATAAGTGTTTGAATACCGAAAATGAAATCCAGCTGCTCACAATTGATTGAAATAAGCTAGTAAAACTGTTTTTAAATATAAAATAGCAAAGTAAAGCAATGACAAATGTGTTTAACATCAATCTGGATGGATGTTTACAGGCTAATGCCAGGTAAGAGTATATCTATACTGGAAATATTGCATTTGTAATCTGTTTTTTAGGTAAATTGTACCTGAAGTTAATGTTCTTATCCTAAAATGTGCTTCCTACAATGACATTGAAGAGCTATAATAACTGCTTCTAGGACAAAAGCATCATTTGTTGGCAATGTTAATATTCTGGTATTCCTCCCAGAGTACTATAATTGATATACAAACTACAGTTCCTCCTTTTAAGGAATTTGCATGTGAGAGAAACAGCAATGAAAATGTGTATTGCGTGTTTACGTGATGATTTCTAATCACATTTCACCCCAGGCTGATGCAATGTTCGCGGAGGCTATGAGTACTTGCAATATGTTTGCTTTTACAATCTGTTTTGGTATGAAATTGTAGCCAAAGTTAGTGTTTTAATTCTCTAATCCGTCCCCAGTTTGTCACAATGGATTCACAAATGTAGAATAACGGCTCCATAACAATCCAATGAGATCTCTGAGGTGGAGCTCTGAAATGCCGCTGGACTATTTCTTATTATGACCTGAAATACGGACATCCATACTGCGATGAATATTTACCTTCCACTAAATCCGATAGACCTTTTCATACTCCAGCCTCCGCACGTTGCTACCTGCATGCGCACACACAGAAAAACACACACGTGCACAGCGTCTGAATTTAACTATCGCCCATCACCATGCCAACTAACTTGCTGATCTGCAAGAACAATAATACCTGCAGCGATCCATAGCATGATTTATATCCGCAGCTGCATGCTTACACACACTCTGGGCTCCACGGTGACGAGGAAAGGGTTGTGTTTGCTGCCCCCTGCTGGTCTGAAGACAAGGGAGACATGTTGATGGTTTTGAGTTACTCATGTCAATGGAAAACAACAATCCCGATCTGGAGTGACTTGTGGAAAGTAATTATGCACATTTACTCAAGTGAAGTACAATTTAAAGGTACTTTCTTCTCCATTTAATGCAAGCTTCTACTTCACTGCAATTTGGAAGAATGTTTCCTACTGTACTCCTTTATTCAATAATATGAACCCGCTAACTACGATGTACTGCTGAGGACAAAGAAACATGGGATGGAAAAAGGCAAATAGTTCACAAACTGCAAAATGTCAAAGGTCAATAAAAGTTATTTAATTTGTATTGTTCTTTAATGGTCTTTTCTGCAAAATGAGCAGTTAGTTTTGCTCCCATGCTAGGGTTTGTGTAATTCTAGTATTGATGCATTATATCAATTAAGGCAAAAAAAATGCCTGTTAAAAATAGAGTTTAACGTCCGTATTTTGGCCCTTACTTCTTCTAAAATAAAGGCTATAGACAGATAAAACTGTCTGTCTGTCCGTCCGTCTTCCTGTCTGTCTCTCTTTGTGTGTCTGTCTTCTGTCTGTCTCTCTCTCTCTGTCCGTCCTTCTGTCTGTCTCTCTCTTTGTGTGTCTGTCCGTCCGTCTGTCTTCCTGTCTGTCTCTCTCTTTGTGTGTCTGTCTGTCTGTCTCTCTCTCCGTCCGTCCGTCTCTCTCTTTGTGTGTCCGTCCGTCCGTCTGTCTCTCTTTGTGTGTCCGTCTGTCTGTCTGTCTTCCTGTCTGTCTCTCTCTCTCTTTGTGTGTCCGTCCGGCTGTCTGTCTTCCTGTCCGTCTCTCTCTTTGTGTGTCCGTCCGTCCGTCTGTCTGTCTCTCCCTTTGTGTGTCTGTCTGTCTTCCTCTCTGTCTCTCTCTTTGTGCGTCCCTCCGTCTGTCTGTCTGTCTCTTTGTGTGTCTGTCTTCCTGTCTGTCTCTCTCTCTCTCTTTGTGTGTCCGTCTGTCTGTCTGTCTGTCTCTCTCTCTTTGTGTGTCCGTCCGTCTGTCCGGTTGTCTGTCTTCCTGTCCGTCTCTCTCTTTGTGTGTAAGTCCGTCCGTCTGTCTGTCTCTCTCTTCGTGCGTCTGTCTGTCTTCCTCGCTGTCTCTCTCTTTGTGCGTCCCTCCGTCTGTCTGTCTGTCTGTCTCTTTGTGTGTCTGTGTGTGTGTCTGTCCCTCCGTCTGTCTGTCTGTCCAACCCCTTGTCTTTCTTATTTTTTTCTGGGAAATTGAAACCGGTTCGATGCTTCAGTGTAGTTCACAGAAATGAAGTCAGACCTTCTTCCTGCTGGAATTCTAAGGAATGCGTCACGTACAAACGTATCATTACGTACATGACTTACTCACCTGGTGTTACCTGGAAATCTTGAATGAAGCTTTAATTTTCGATGCATCTAAAAAATATTGGGCCGTTTACAATTAAAGAAATGTTCTCCTCACATGCTTCTAGAATTCCAGGTAACACTGGGTGAGTCGTTCCGTTAAAGGGGCCCCGTAGGGATGAGGTATTCTAACTCTAATCTGTTTTGGGGACTAAATTGTTGCCGTTTATATTCTTACCTGTGTCGAAATATTGCAACAATGATGATTTCTAATTCCATTTCACAACAGGCTAATGCAATGTAGTCTGAGTTCATCTATACTTTCACAATTGAGCTTTTCTAATCTGCTTTGGGGATGAAATTGTACCCAAAATAAGTGTTTGTCTTCCTAAAATGTCTTCCAGCCACTATAATTGATTGAAATAAAACAGTTTGTAAGTATAAACACATGAGAAAATACAACAACATCAATCTGGATGGATTTTGACATTCCACAACAGGCTAATGCAATGTAAGAGTCTATCTTTACTTTAAATATTGCTTTTCTAATCTGTTTTCTGGAGTAGATTGTACCCAAAATAAGTGTTTGTTTGCCTAAAATGCATTCCAGCCACTCAAACTTGATTGAAATAAGCAGAATATTGCTTGAGTAATCTGTTTTTGGTCATAAATTGCCTCCAAAGTTACAGTTTTTCTAAGGAATGCGTGACGTACAAGCAGATCGTTACGTACATGACTTACTCACTTGCTGTTACCTGGAAATCTTGAATGAAACTTTTGTTTATTTTCGAAGCCTATACAAACTGTTGGGCTGTTTAGAATTAAAGAAATGTTTTCCTCACATGCTTCTACAATTCCAGGTAACACTGGGTGTGGACTTCATTACTCAAAGGCTTAAGATTTGAATTTATGGAGAAGGTGTCAGAGTTTCTGAGTTTGAAATAACTTGGTGCCTAAAGTCAGATATCTTGGCCTCTTCTGCGTTGATTTGGACAATTTAAAATATAATATCTCGTATGAGTCCACAACCAAAGGGTGCAATACCTCATCCAATACTTATTCAGAATGATATATTTAAAGTTTAAAAAGCTTCCTCCAGAGCTGCAGGAGACTGTGAAAGCATCCACAGTGAACCAAGACTAAAACCAATCTAAGTTTTCTTCAAGAACTACAGGTAACACCTAGCCTGGTGACACCTAGCTTGGTAGCCCCAGCCTGTTTGACTTCACTTCTCTCCGGCATACAGTCTGGAACAGTGTCATTGGATTTGGATTACTGTAATGGGAAACTTGTCTGAAGTTTAAAATCATTGGAGTTCCCATAACCAATCACTAACGTTTGGTAATGACGTATGGCTCTCACCTGACGCTTCCTACTTCCGCTTTCACAGTAGTAAACAAATCGCTACCTGCGAGCGGGGCTGTCAAAACGTGTTGTCAGTCGAAGCTAAGGATTCAGGGGACAATTCGTAACTCGAAACAGTTATTTGAAAACAAGGAAGGCGACGATATATGTACTAAAATTAGCTTTAGTGGTTGTCAACACCCCGCTAGTAGCGTCTCTTCCTCCGTCGCCATTGTTGAACTACAGACTATATAGGGCCCCGTCGCCATTGTTGAACTACAGACTATATAGGGCCCTGCGTTTCCCAAAGTCAAGGAAGCATACTTGCTCGAACACGTCCTTGCTAGTCGCGTTCTATGGAGAATGAGGCTAGAGTGCTACCTAGTGTTTGGAGCGACTAGCTAGCGTGGGCGCACTTCCGGTCGGGCTTTTATTATACCTTTTCCCTCCCCCCGTAAACAGATGATTGTGCGCCACCCTCACGCGCACAAAGGTTTCGGTTTGCTGGGCTGTAAAATAACCATTAGCTTATGTTACACGGTCAGGAAATGCGCACTAATCGGTAATTGTGTGAGAGAGTAACAGTGGCGGGCATCTTTAACACTAAATCCTTTCCATTCTCTTCTTTAACTCGCGATCTTTACATCTCTGCGTCAAAATCAGTAGGCTAAATTGTAATCCTGGCAATGCCAGTGGTAAATATTTCAATATTTTAATTGTTGAAATTGTTATTGGCGACAGTAGTTTGTTTATACAGCTATAACGTGCAAGAACGTTTGAATAATCGCACAGGTCTTTCAGCTCAATGCATTTTTTGCATTTACATTAAATGAATAACGTAATACGGAACAACATATTTGTGAAAACTTAACTAACTTCACTTACATTTGAATGTGTACGGCCGGGATTCCGCCATTTTGAATACACCGCGCAGCGTGAACGTAGAGGATTGTGGGTATTCTTGCTCCCTGAGGATCCATCGATGCATCCTTGAACATTCTCAGAATTCTCAAAAACAAAGGGCGAGTTTTTGAGTGTTCTCGACGTCGGAACAAGTGCTTGTCGGCGCTCTGTCCTTTAAAGGACGGCAGCTGAGCATACTTCCTTGACTTTGGAAACGCAATTCAAACTCGGCACCAACTTCGACGTAATCGCTCTCAACCCCTCCCCCTGTTCGCTGATTGGACCGATAGTAATGAGTCTTGCCCAGTCTCACTTACAGGAGCAAAATGAAATTGGGTGGAAGTACGTAGGCTGGTTATATCCAGGCTAGGTAACACCAGGAGAGTAACTGACATTATATAGCAGTGTAGTAATGATCTATTTTGGGGGGAATTATTCCTTTGAAGGGGCACTAAAGTGATTTACTGTTGTACCTTTTTACTAGTTCTTTTTAGAGATATATATTTTAGATAAAGAGGGGTCAAAGCAAGTACAACACGCCGAGATATCCGACTTTATTCCCACTAATATTCCTTCAATTAGACCCACATTTCCTCCTCCTATTTGACATTTAGAAACACATTTTTTAATAGAGGTCTTTTATATAAATGCAAATCTTACGTTAACAGCCTAATTAAGTCAATATCTATTCAGGGTTGTATATTCAAAGCTTCCTCCAGAGCTGCAGGAGACTGAAAGCATCCACAGTGAACGATCGATACCTACAATCTAAGTTTTCAAGAACTACAGGTAACACCAGGTGAGTAAATGACATATTTTATATAGTTATGATCTATTTTATGGACCCATAAGAGCGATATAGGTACATATTTTAGATTAAGAGGAGTCCAAATAGCTGGCTTTTAGTCCCACTAATATTCCTTTAATTAGACCCACATTTCCCCTTAAATACTAACTTCTTCAAACTTTTTTTTGCGTAGGCCTTCTCAATAAATGTAAGTCTTAACTTGACGCCTGATAAAGTCAATACAACTTATTCAGGATGATATATCTAAAGTTTAAAAAGCTTCCTCCAGAGCTACAGGAGACTGAACGCATCCTCAGTGAGCCAAGACTAAAACAAATCTCATTTATCTCCAAGAACTACGGGTAACACCAGGTGAGTCATTTACTTATTATATATAGTAATTATCTAATTTGGGGGGTAAGTATTCCTTGAAAGGGGCACTAAAGTGATTTGCTATTGTTCCTTTTTATTTTGTGGACCAATAAGAGCGATATAGGTACATATTTTAGATTAAGAGGAGTCCAAACTGAAGCAGAACATGCTGAGAATTCTTTAATTTCCCACTAATATTCCCTCAATTAGACCCACATTTCCTTCTAACGAACCCTAACTTGAAAGGTAGGCCTTCTAAGTAAATGTGAGTCATATAATAAAGCCAATGCAACTTATTCGGGGTCCTCAAACTTAAAAAGGTTTCCTCCGGAGCTCCAGAAGACTATTTTTCCAAGTGTTAAATCTGCATTTGAGATGTCCTCACAGTAATGATGACCTCACCAGCACGATGTCTGTCAAATGTATTTTATTTTGAATATGAAAATGTACAGAAAGACAGCAGACATTAAATCACACAGTAAACATGGCAGTGTGGAAGAATTTCAAACAGAGAAACAAGTGAGACGTGGAACACCAAAACAGCACGGTATCTTTCTCTTTGTGACACACGGTGAGCGACGAGACACCCAACAAACCTTCCTGTGAACGCTAAGAGGAGGTTTAGGCAGTTCATATGTTTATTCCTGTGTGTTTACAGGTTCTAACCCTGTACACACTCCACTGTGAACCCCCAGAGAGTGTTGTGTCCTCATAACGTGATGTAAACAGTGTAATGTTGCATCACAGTGTATGGAAACTATGAAACACTACTACAGATATAAGACATGTATCGGTGAGATTAAGAAGTTAAACAGCAGGTTATGAGATGTGTTAAAGACTTGCTATACAATATAATACAGTATTTAAAAATGTCAAAGAGTCAACACCAGCATGGTTTGACTAAGGCGGGGCGATAAGTCAAATTTAAATTGATATGGTGATACTAAATTGTGGATTTCCTAACATCGCAATCCTATTTGAACGTCTGTAAATGTCTCTCCTGGTTCAAAGATTGCTTTAAGGTTTAATTTTTAAAACTTTCCCACTGTTTTTAGATTTTTACCCTCTTATATGCAAATCACTGACGATTAATTGTGAAAAATCTGGAATATTTTGTGAAAGCACCAATAGCCAACCCTACTACGTTGAGGTATGTGATCAGAAATATCGTGGTGTTTTATTTTCTACATGTCGCCCAGCCTTAGGAACAAAACCAGTCTCCTCTAAAAGTCTCCACCCTCCCAGTTTTCAGTTGACTTTGGCCATGAGCTGCTCTGCGAAAAGCTTCTTCAGCTGCGCCACCTCCATGCTCAGAGAGTTGAGCTGCGTCTTCAGGTGAGTGTTCTCGTGTTTGTACTGCACCTCAGGTTGCGTGTGAGGTGGCTGGAGGCTGTAGCTGGTGGAGGTGGGGTTGAATTGACTCCCCTTCCTGCCGTCCTCCCCCTCCAGCTGCTGGGTCCAGTGGCCTGTTGCCGTGTCACTAAGTCCTTTGAGAGCTTGAGTTGGTGGCACGGGGCTTCGTCTGTGGTCACCCGCTATGTCGTACGCATCCCCGCAACCGGGCGTCTTGAACCGCAGCTTGTGAGGAAGGTTCTTCATCGACTCGGCGTACTCCATTCTCCCCACGACGGGCGCTGCGATGTGGTGGACTTCAGCGGGGGAGTGGTGGAGGTCGTAGCCCAGCTCCTCGCCGCCGTGCGGGGATAACTTCTCGTGTTCGCTCAGCCGGTCCTCGAAGAAGATCGGACTGCCTACGCTGGACCCTTCTGGCGTGGAGAACCCGGAGTCCTCGGACATGTTTCCGGCTTCCCTGGAGGCCCGCAGGTGGTTGTTGGGATGAGAGGATGAGGAACCATCTCCTCGGTGGAGGTAGTACTGAGGATTTGAGGTCTGAGCGGCGTGGTGAGGAGCTGCGCAGAGGGGCAGGATATTGGCGTTGGACGGGTCTTTGACCAAGCCGAAGCGGAACTTCAGTGCCAACAGTTCGGCTCTGAGTCGAGCGTTTTCCTCCAGCAGAGCCAGAACACGGCTCTCCAGAACCATGTCGTTGACGCGACGCTTCTCCCTCGACCGCTTCGCCGCCTCGTTGTTCTTCCTCCTCTTGTCCCAGTAGCCATCGTCCTTCTTGTCGACGGGGATGAACTCACGCTTGCGTCGGATGCTGGACGACGGGCTCTCTTTGCGCTTGACGGCCGAGGATCGACCCAGGAGGGACCGGGCCAACATGCTGCTGGAGGTCAGGATGGACACGGCCTCATCGGTGAAGGACATGGGACCTCCAGCATTGCTTCCATCTGGACTTCCAGGGGATTCAAGAGGCTGAAGCACGGCCACTTCCTGCTGCCCCCTCATCTGCTGCGACTCCTCCTCAAACATCACTCCTGTCCGGGGTCGGATGAGTCGCTTTGAGTCCTGCTCTGCTGTGTTGTGCGTCTCAGGATGCAGCAACAGTGCTACCTAGTGACCAAAAGGAAGAAGGGAAAGCAGAAGAGGGATTTAGAGGTTATGCAACATCTCTTACAACACAGTGTTATGTAACCCCATTACATCTCTTCAATAAAACGGGAGCGACTTGTACCATAACCTTGCCAGCCTCATTACCCGTCCAATATGTGACCGTGTGTGTTGTGAACATACATGTAATCAGCCCTAGCAGACTTTGAGCATTACTAGAAGCACATGTTTGAAACACAAGATGGAAGAGACTATTTATAGTAAGATAACCTACATTCGTATTCAGGGCATACACAAACACTTATAGGTCGATCTTCCTTGTTGTTTCTCAGGATAGTCTGTCATGTTTCTGTGTATATATTATATCCAAAACAACACGCTTTCGTGACGGGTTTCCGGTCTGTTTAACTTGCTTCATCAGCACATGTGTTCCAGGACATGCTGATCTCTGGTTGCTCTCAGTTATCTAATCTGACCTAACTCGTATTCACTCAGCAGCATCACTGGCACAATTTCACTCTAAACCAGCTTTATTTATATCCAAGTTATTGTATGTGTCTGTATAGGACGACATGACAATAACATGAGCGAATTCAATGTTAGAGTAACAGCATGAAGCCACATAACAGCTGAACACATTAAAAAAGCGAGTTACACTTTACAGTAATAAGAAAGGTTACATTTAATATTAAATATTGCCTTGGAGAATATAGCTTATGCATTTTGGTGTTGTTTTAGTTACGGAAAAATCCCAAAGTTTGCATAATAATAATCTAACAAAAATCGAAAAAACTTTGGGTTTTATTGCATAATTTCTCCCTGTAAATAAAGATCGTTTTTCTTTCGTTTTTTATTTATTTATTTACCGAAATGTGTGCATTAGATGTACTTTGTCTAAATATACGTGCTTCATACTGACACTTTAATTGCCTTAAACATCTAACACATTTCGGAATAAAATCTACATATGTTAACCTGTAAATACAGACCCGTTTAAAGAGTAAGAAAATAGGTCTTTTTTTTGTTGCGAAAAGAGAAACGAGTGTCCATAATATGAAGTGAGGAAGACATCTGCACACGTGTAAATACGGATCAGTTTTGCATCTTTCGTGTTGTTTTATCTAGAGAAATGATCCTGTAGTATCCATAATAATAACTAAACACACCATCTAAAACACCATTTATAAAATGAAGATGTTTACCTGTAAATAAAACTCGGGTTAGTCGCGTTTCCCTGTCCGGTAATGGAATCAGCTGCTCTGCCTCGCGCTGGTTCACACTGCGGATCCTCGCGGCTGTTACTTCATATTACGGTCCTGGTGGCGCACCTCCACTCTGCTCCACTTGGAAAAGCGCAGCTCGTATTTGTAACGTTGAGTTCAGATCGGGACGGGCCCTATCCTCACTTGAACCAGCAGGGCTTCTTTCTATGTGTGTAGGACCGCCTCCCTCTGCGACCACCCCCCCACCCCCCCTTCTTTCTTCGCAATCCAAAGCAAGGCTCCACATAACAGAGCAGTTCATCATCATCATCATCATCTGACCTCCCTGGCCCCGCCCCCTGTGACAGGATAATCTGCTCATAACAATTAGGTAATGTCTCCGTGTCCTGCATAAAGAGGCTCTGTAGTGCAAGCAGTGGTAAAAAAAAAACTACTCTACACTAAGTAGAAGTCCTGCATTAAATCCGACTAATGTACAGAGGTAGATTTCAAAATGAAAAGGCTATATTTGGCATATGCACAAGTGTAGTTGTTGGCAATTAATGCAATATGAATACGTCTCCTCCAACAGAGCAACGAAGTAGAATTATTAGAATACTTTATTCATCCCGAGGGGTTTTAGTGTCAGCTGCTCCATTTTATAATACAATAAAATACTAAAATATATATTAACATAAGAGGTGAAAGTAAAGGTGTGCCATAAAAGGATAAACTATAATAAAATATGTAAATACACATAGTTAAGGAATAATTACAATTTAAAATGTGGATTAAAATAGAAACATTAAATATATATTAAGGAAGTAAGTTGAAGCAAAAATGTGCAATGAAAGCTACTATAACAGATTTATATAAACATGAGTCTAATTCAAATGTATTTACAAAACCAAAACACTAATTTTGCACACATTTGCTTTGAGAGAAACAGACCAGGACAACCTGCATCAGATTTAGCATGTTTGGATTAAAAGAGGATAATACATTTTCAACATAGAATCCAAATGGTAAAAATTGTGTCCATGAACTACTTTAAATCCAATTAGATTTGTGTGAGGTTTAACTTTATATTCCTGAAATGATCTTTCATTTATTGGTGGTTATTTTCTCCATCATCAGACATTCACACCTGGGCTATACCGGGGTTTCCTGACTGTCAAGTTGACCCTGCAACCTGGAGTCCAATTCAGTATTTTTCCCAGTACATTCCCTAAAAATCCTTTGAAGATTTAGATAGAGAGAATGGGAGGATGAAACCCTCTTTATTTGTCACATACATGCACACAGCAGAGCACACACAGTGAAATTGGTCCTCTGCATTTAACCCATCCTAGTGCTAGGAGCAGTGGGCAGCTATTGTGCAGCGCCCGGGGAGCAATGGGGAGGGGGGATTGGAGGTGTCCGGTGCCTTGCTCAAGGGCACCACAGCAGGGCCTAGGAGGTGAACTGGGACCTCTCCAAGTAGCAGTCCACTTTCCATGTTTTTTCAAGTCTGTTCGGGGACTTGAACCGGCGACCCTACGATTCCCAGTCCAAGCCCCTACTTACTGAGCCACTGCTGGACAGCATTTACCAAAAACCAAACTATTTTCAGTTGCAAAATAAACAGCAATTCAGATAACAGATGAAGATGAATGTGTAGAAGCATAATTCTTTACATAGTTGACCTTTTAATTGCAGCTTTCTGTTCAAACTAAAATGGTCTTCAGTTCCTCTACAGTGGACATACTGTAAAATAAAAAAACCCAAATACATTTTTAAAAAGTCTAAATTTAACCCTAAATTGGTTGGAAATCACACAAAAAATGCAAATTGGAAGACCATTTTTTTCTTCGGCTCCCAGGGGGATCTACAGCAGGGGTGTCCAAACTTCGGCCCTCAGTCAATTAAGAAAATCTAATGAAATATGGCCCACAAATTAAACGTGTGCTTGTCTTATATTGTCCCCTCTATATGTAAACAGATATTACACAGTAGTATTTATGTGTTAATAAGCCCACTTTTAAAATGTGTTCGGTCAATTAAAGATGAAAACATTTCCAACAACAAATCTTTGCTGATAAGTAAAAAGCCCAATAACTTATTTAAATTAAAAGCAGGAAATATACTCTTCCTATTTCCTCTTCTAAGCAATGAGAGGCTTCTGTTTTAAGGGATGAGCTGCCAACTAAATAAATCAAACCCTACGGAGAGCTTTTTTCTGAAAGCATTTTCAAGTATCAAGCTTAATTTACCTACATTTGATGGATTTTTCTAACTTATAACTTAATTTATGAGGCATATACTGTACCTCACCTTTAGTGAGGGGCCCAGCCCTTCGTATTTTTTTCTGTATGTGGCCCTTGGTGAAAAAAGTTTGGACACCCCTGATCTACAGTATATGACAGATCCAGGTACGACCAAAACATAACAAGGGAAGTTAAATTAAAACGTACACATTGTGCAATACATCAACAATAAAGACTGTTTCAATGTGTATTAAAGGGGTAAAGCCAACACCCGCAGCCTAACACACACACACACACACACACACACACACACACACACACACACACACACACACACACACACACACACACACACACACTCACACACACACACACACACACACACACACTCAACTCTGCGTTTTGCACAATCGTTAATTATAAGGGTGTATTGCACAGAGTAGATGGAGATGACACAAGGAGCCTGGGGCCCCTAACAGGCTTATCTGGTATCTATGTCCAGTATGTCACAAGCAAGTTTTATGAATGTGTATTCAAATGCTGCGCTGTTACCCCTTAAGTCAGAGCCATGCTTTAAATAAAACCTTTTCAGGCAGCTGTTTTATGAATCTACAGCAACATTAGGAACTTTTTCGGATAATATTACCAATCGGCAGGACCTGTAAATACTCATTTGAAAGTCTCTTTGAGGTCCAAACTTGCGAAATGATGCATAATACCTAAAGGGAGACATACTAGCAGCACATAATAATACATAATGGAGAATAATCCAAAGTACTTTGTGTAGCAAACTGTTCAAATAGAATAATCCTCTGCATTACACAACGTCTGACTCACTACTTGGGATTGGTCCTCTTAGAGTTAGCAAGACAACACCTGTGTGTGTGTGTGTGTGTGTGTGTGTGTGTGTGTGTGTGTGTGTGTGTGTGTGTGTGTGTGTGTGTGTGTGTGTGTGTGTGTGTGTGTGTGTGTGTGTGTGTGTGTGTGTGTGTGTGTGTGTGTGTGTGTGTGTGTGTGTGTGTGTGAGAGTGTGAGCGTGTGGGTTTGCTGACACACACACTGTTGTATGTGGAGCAGCTGATAAGACGCATGTTCAGTGTGACAGCGGGCCGATAGTCTTACCTGACCCGTGTTTTCTACGGGGAACACAGACAATGACCCGCATGTACTTCATCATATCACATATGTAAACTCCCTGAGCACACACACTCAGGTTTGCAGTGAGATACGCTCGGGGCCCCGTGGTCCTCGATGTTGGGCCAAATCAGGATCCTGACCGAGACAGGAGCCGGAGCATGTAGAGAGACGGGAACACCGACTGCTCAAAACACCCATGTCGACATGGTCCACATACAGGTTGCGCCATAAAAAAACACACTTTTCCAAATGTTTGGCCATGACCTAGGAAAGATCAATCAATATTTTTGAACATGAGCTACTAACGAGTTGTTCAATGCAATGAGGTACGTTTACTCAAGCTTTGAACTTACTTGTACCATAAGAATGACTTTGAATTTTGACATTAGGTGTGAGTTCCTCTTTGAATGATATGCATATTTTTGGGTTTCAGTCGGTTACTACAGCAACACAGGATTTATATAATGCTACTGACAATTAAAAAAGGTAAAGAAGATTAAAGGAGTAGGCTGTGATGATGGGAATTACACTTGTTTGTTTGCAGCAAGTTTGAAGAGAAGATTCGAACCATCGATTCCTATGCTAGCAGCTGTTTAGCCTAGCTTAGCTCAAAGACTGGTAATGTGGAAATGGCTGGCCTGGCTTTGTACAAAGCACCATTACAACTCACAAATTTACTGGTTATATCTTTTAAATCTGTTAACCGACACCCAGAAGGATATTGTTACTCTTGGACTGAGATGGAAGAGCTATTGATAGAGAATACGCTTTTGTTTAAAGCATTTTCTTACCGTTTGACACACTCAAACAGCAAAGAAGGAGTGGGAAAGGGAGTAATCCTCCTTGACACTAAGATATCTTCCATAATAACCCCCAGCCATTTCAAGTCCATGCAAACTGAGACATTTCTACATGTTTTTGGGGCACAAAAGAGGAGACTTTACCACTGTCCTGTGTCACTGATCCTCGAAGGCCTCAAGGTTGGAGTGCATGCAGCAGTTCAGCAACAGACACAGATTAACCCTCGACTGCTTCCGATTCTCCGTTTACTGCACGTCCTGTTCCTCCTCTGCACCCACTACATTACACTTTGCACGACAGCAGCTTAAACTACATGCGATGACGTGTCCCTCAGCTTTATGAACTTCCAGGCTTAATAAAATGGATTTCCGTTACAGCAAAACTAACATTTTGTGCACACTCACAACAAGTGATTGGGAGATAGCATTATAGGAGTGTCTGTCCTGAGAGTGAAAACCATATTATAAAACTGAAGATTTGAATAACTAAATTGCCTACTGTACAGTATACCCACAAATTAACTTTGTATTATTAAGAAATGATTGGATTTGTGTTACTGGTACTGACTCTGCTGCATCATTTCTGAAACAACTAATCACTTTTAATCTGCCGCTGTACCTGAGTCACAGGAAGCATGGAGAAGTAAGTCAGAAAAATAAAAAACGGAAGGTTTAATGAGTTTTATTCTTGAGTTGAGCGTGCAGCAATATGCAGATTAAACACAACAACACAAAATCACAATGTCCGTTAGATTTGCGCAACAGGAATTGAGTTGCATCATCTGGTTAACAGTTGAGCTTTTGAAACACGTGTCTAAACACATCTTTAGAAAGTGGTTCTAGCTTCAGCTTGTCAAAGACGAAGCAAAACAAGATCGCAGTGTCTTCTGATTACTTTGGGAAGATGTCCAAGTCATTTCATGTAGATTATGTGGTTGCAAACACTTCAACATCAATGCATTGGTAACTCAGTTCTTCCACATTACCTTCCACAAGCATCAGCAGGTCAGTCAGAATGTGTGTCGCAACTGCAGGAAAACAACTCGAGGCGAGGAGGAACCTCATGAGTTCAACGGGTTTGAGCTGAATTCTTGACATTCTGGCATAGACTCTTATGGAAGGGCTCACCTTGTAGCTTTGACCTGCAGGGGGGGAAGGGAGCAAATAAGCCTGTAAACAGAGCACTCAACTGAAAAACATCTCACGTCTCAGGGATACCGACTGCATGAACCCCGGTGAACTCAACAGTATGAATAGAGTTGAAGCACATGCAAGCAAAAAGAGTCACATTCAGACGAGAGTGTTATAGAGTGCTGCAGGGAGAACGGTTAAAAAGCCAAGGACACTTGTAGTTTAGAATATTGCAGAAGTGCTATAGTCATAATACTGTCATATTGAGTTCAGCATGATACATATTAACACCACTTTGTAAATAGTTGAAGAGTTAATCCAATCTCCAGAGGTTAGAATCAGAGGATGAAACCCTCTTTATTTGTCACACACGTGCACACACAGTGAAATTGGTCCTCTGCATTTAACCCATCCTAGTAATAGGAGCAGTGAGCAGCTATTGTGCAGCACGCGGGGAGCAATGGGGAGGGGGGATTGGAGGTGTCCAGTGCTTTGCTCAAAGGCACCACAGCAGGGCCTAGGAGGTGAACTGGGACCTCTCCAAGTAGCAGTCCACTTTCCATATTTCACGTCTGTTCTGTTCGTACTGACTGAGCCACTGCTGGACAGACGCTAATGTTGCGCAATAAAGGAACTACAGCACGGTCACATGACTTCACGTCACCACCGCTAAGCTAAAGGCGGCTAATGTTGGGCTATAAAGGAACTACAGCACGGTCACATGACTTCACGTCACCACCGCTAAGCTAAAGGCGGCTAATGTTGCGCTATAAAGGAACTACAGCACGGTCACATGACTTCACGTCTCCACCGCTAAGCTAAAGGCGGCTAATGTTGGGCTATAAAGGAACTACAGCACGGTCACATGACTTCACGCCTCCACCGCTAAGCTAAAGGAGGCTAATGTTCAGCTTGATGACGTTTAGTTAACCCTAACCAAAGACCTTATTTCAGGCTTCAAACAAAAACTCTGGAGACGTCTTGGAGAAGGGCCATGGTAGTGCTAAAATGCTAACTAATTTCTGGATTTTTCCTGAAGACCAGGGCTTTTTGAGTCTTAATCCCAGCAATTATTTAGGTATTATTTGGCTTTACTGTCACTTTGTTTGGTCTTGAATGACATTGAGGCAGGCTATTATATAGCAAACCTAATGTTATTCCCATTAACTGTACTGGTCGCCTACTAATCTAATGGTAAATTAGCTTACGTTAGCTAACGTAACATGCAGCTGTTCCGTTAGACATACTGGATACACTATACAATACAAAACCTCATCCACAAACATGTGGCTTCTTAATTATACATTAACTGGCAATGGCAGTTGTTTAGCTATGAAACAACAACAACATGATCCCACGCCACACCGTCCACAAAGTTCACCTTTTGTTTATTGAGACGGTTTCATAAAACAATTCTCACTATATCAAGACTCTTGGATGATCTCTTCTCTTTCTTGAACCTCTTTTACCAGACTGGAAACATTGTTCTCGATCAAATCTTCATAAAACAACTTTAAAAGGTTAAAAGAAATTCAACCCGTGGCAGCTCTTTGTGCTGTGCGAGAACAGAACGGCCCATTTTCTGACTCAAACAATGACCTAATAGTGTTAGTACTGGTGTAACCTAGTGAATATGTCAGTTTAACATGCACAAATGTACCATTTCTATCAAAGATCCGACTGCTTATTCTCAGAACTTTGATGATTAATTCCAAATTACTCAATACTTTCCAGGAAACTTCCTGGGTAATTATGAAGGATTTACGGCACAGGGTAATTACCCCCGGCCTGCACAGTCGTCAGCAGCATTACTCCTCTGGTTTGGGATTATTTATGTTGGTAGGAGTTCTTTAATAATGCTTGTGAAACAATGGTAGGAGTCATAAAAGCCTCAGTTTCCCAGAGGAAAGCTCTATTGGCTCTGGCAGTGAACACAGCTGTTTATAACATTTATAAACTGCACTCAGAACGCAGCCTCAGACGGTATCATTTTTACATCCTGGCCTTCTTCATAATTCATCCGCTCGGGGATCTGCAGCGGCTGTGGGCAGCAGCAGCAGCACGGATATAAATATCTGCGCCCTGTTCCTGCCAAGTGGGTGGCACAGACAAGACTCACACTGAGGCTGTTTACACCAGCTGACCGGCTTTACTAAAGCACAGCAAGGCAGACCGATGAGCTGGGAGGTGTTGGCCAAAAAACTTGACGAGGTTACGTAAAGAAGCCCGCGGGAGGGGGCAGGAACAAGCTTTAAATAAACTGAACTAGACTAAAGGGTAAGTCCGGAGATGAGGACAGGACAGGACAGGGAGGAGGCCGTCACTCCGCTGACACAGTTACAGACAGAAGTTTTATCATTTGTTTTTAACTTTATGTGGCACATCACATCCATGTTCATATTCACAAATCAAACCGAGCAAGTGCATCATAAAGAACAACAACAACAACAACAACAACAAAGAGAAAGAAACAAAAACACAAAAAGTGGTCTTTCAGGAATAAAAGGTCACATCAGGATCATATCAGTAATGCTTTAACCTTCATTTCTCTCATACTGCCTGTGCTGCTCTGTCTGAAACCAGAGTCCAGTCGGCTCTGATCGGTTAGCTGGTCGGCTCTGTTGTGATTGCTCAACCGCTTCGAGATGTCCCGCACCTTAGCCTGTCAGGTACAACGTGTTGGAGCGCTAGCCAATAGAAGCGCGACTGTTGCATAGCGATGTCATTATGTTACAAACTCCCAGGGATTTTAGCCTCTGCAGACCTTTTACATGCACTAAACTGCATCACATCAGTGTTTACATATGTCACGATGTTCCAGAAGTAAACAAATGAGTCAAATGGGGGCGTTTCAGGCAGGTGGGGAGTGGGAGAGAAACTCCGTCTGGAAGGAACACAGGGATTTTAGCCCTTGCAGACCATTTACATGCACTAAAACCTATTCATCACACTACAGGAGAGTAAAAACACCCAATAACATAAAAGGGACTCTTTAAATAAAACAACTACCATTAATTCAATACGTTGTGTGTGTGAACAACAGAGTATGTGATCATACTACATTAAATCACTCCTCATTTCAACACAACAGTTCTTAGAAACGGGTCCACCTGAGGACAAAAGGAAGGTGAAGAAAATCGTTTTCTAATGTTCGCCTAATTATGTGTCAGAAAGAATATCTGTCTGCGGTGACACCCAGCCCCACGCCAGCTTGGCCTCGTTTCTCTTGCATTATAGCATTATCTAATGTGATAACACTAAGTGCTGTTCAACCGGTGTTATGCAAGATAAGAGGAGCCGTCAGTTACATTAGATATTCACACAATAACACATAACACATATTGTCCTGACCCCTGCACATGTTTTTCACTTCAAATTAAGTTATGCGTAGCTGTTTACCCGCTGCTCTTCTTCTCCTTCATCCTGGCTCGGCTCCATCGTTCCATCTTTCTACAATTACACAACACATTGCATTATACATACGCTGCTCTTGCAACATATGTTATGAGGGGCCGTTAGGGACATTATTCAGAAGTAGCGTTCACATACAGATGTGAAAGACTCTCACACACACAACTGAAACCAACATCATTTACAAACATATGTAAAAATCTCTCACACACACACAGACACACACACAGACACACACACACACACACGAAATGCAATTTCAATACGTTGTGTGAGAGAGGTTTCAGTATGTTGTGTGAGAGGGGGTCAGTATGTTTTCAGTATGTTGTGTGAGAGGGGTTTCAGTACGTTGTGTGAGAGGGGTTCCAGTACGTTGTGTGAGAAGGGGTCAGTATGTTGTGTGAGAGGGGTTTCAGTATGTTTTCAGTACGTTGTGTGAGAGGGGGTCAGTATGTTGTGTGAGAAGGGGTCAGTATGTTTTAAGCATGTTGTGTGAGAGGGTTTCCAGTACGTTGTGTGAGAGGGGTTTCAGTACGTTGTGTGAGAGGGGTTTCAGTACGTTGTGTGAGAGGGGGTCAGTATGTTGTGTGAGAGGGGGTCAGTATGTTTTCAGTATGTTGTGTGAGAGGGGTTTCAGTACGTTGTGTGAGAGGGGTTTCAGTACGTTGTGTGAGAGGGGTTTCAGTACGTTGTGTGAGGGCGATCTGAGTTGAAACGGAAAGCTTTTTAAAAAAACAGCGAAGAACTGCGAAAACAATATTTCTCGTCGGTCTGTTTGCTTGTTCCATCATGTCTGCTCAGCAGCCTGCACAAAGCTTAACGGAGGCAGCAGCGTTGTTAAATAATATCCCGGCCTCAGCAGACACTATTAGAACGCTATCGAACGTGGCCACAACCGACTGGTGGAACTGCAAGTGGGGACACCCTGGACGGTCAGCTATCGTCCCTCTTCCCGTTCTGCTACTGTCCATGTGCCAAAGCAGTGTTGTGGTTGATATCGGGTTGTGGTTGTAGAAGTTTCCATCTAGACCGTTAACCTATTCCGGCCCATAGCTTTCCGGTCTGGGGGGATGAAGAATTTATCGCCGGCCACTAGAGGGCAGTGTCACTGCTGTCGCTGCCCGGTTATGCCGTGCTCTGACCCGGTAGTGCCGAGCGTCCATTTTAGTTCAAACATTGTTCATTCACTCCGCCTCGAGTTGAGACGTTCGTCCACTCATTCATGTAAGACTGTTTCCACTATTATATTATACTGTTATACTACTATACTCTGTTTCGTGGTATATATTTGTGTTGAGTAAATTGCATCACGGGTTGCAGACTGCTGAGCAGACATGATGGAACAAGCGAACGGACCAACGAGAAATATTGGCCCTGTCTTGATTCGCACACTTCTGCCCTTCGGACACTGACTTTGGGGGCTTAGGGCGTTCACACTGGCAAAATCGGCAGAGTTCAGCGCACTAAAAGTACCCGGATGGTGCCCCTCAGATGGAAAAAAATTGAGTGTGAAACGTGGACACTTCGCGCACCTCACGGGCGCCATCTTGGCTACGTAGCGGAAGAGGAGGAGCCATTTCGGGATCTTGGCTGCTTTCATGCGTGTATGCTAAATGTTTACGCACATTCCCCCTCCCTCCCCTCAAAATGTCAAATTTGCATACCAGCTCGGGTTCAGCAAGTAAACGCAGTATCCTCCCACATAGCGGAGACGGTGAAGTGGAGAAAGGGGTAGACCAAGGAGAGAAAAATCACCAAAACCACACTCATTTTTAATTTTTGCTCATGTAGGTTTGTTTACAAATGTAGTTTATTTTTGCTAATGTTTCGCGGGTTTAGAGTCGCAAGCAGATTTGCGTTCCTCACTTCCGCCAGGTGCTTAACGTTAAGTGCTGTCCCGAATCGAACACTTATCAGCGAAGGTGCGCACCACAGATGTCAGTGCTCTGCAATGCAGGACCCTGAACCTCAGTGCACTGTCTGAAGTGTCCGGTTCGAGACATAGCCATTGTTTTCGCGGTTCTTCGCTGTTTTTTTTTTTAGAACGCCTTCCGTTTCATTCCTGGCTGTCGAGATCATAGAGCATGCGCAGTTGAATTTCCTCTTAAGCCCCGCCCCCGATCTCCCACTTCGGCTCAATAGAATGAATGGAGAGAGAAAATACATCTGGATTCTGCTTTTAGTCCTATTCACACCTTTAAGGACATAATGATTGAAATAAGGGCCATAAAAGGGTTCATACTGGGTATTTTTTTTTAGTTTTGCTGATTTACAGACGTCTCTTTCCCAATGTAAGTCAATGGGAGAAAGTCTTTCTGGGCCGGGTGACGTCACGGGCCTATACGGAAGTTGTTTGGCCACTACGAATATTTTCCTCCGGAGTAATTCCTGGGGGCTTGATTTACGTTCATTGTGCTAAGCTAACTGGGTGTGTTCTAGGGCTGTTGGAACGAATTTCGGTATTCGAATGTAATTCGAATTTGTAAAAAATGAATACTAATCGAATGTAAAAATTAGAATTCGAATGGGTTTTTAAAAAAATATATATATATATATATATTTTAATTGTTGACTATCTTTAGGGAAGGTGTGATAGGCCTAACAAATCGCTTGTCACTCTTAATGCACAATCTAAAAATGGCGGCCAGCGGTGCGGAGACGGAGATCACCACTCTTGCCAATTTTAGAAGTAATGTGTGGAACTTTTTTGGTTTCCCATCACGAAATGGACAAATAATTAGTAAAAAGACAGTTTTCTGCAAGATTTGTAAAGTTGAAATGAAAACTAAGATCTCAACGGATCTCGAGAAGCGATACAATCCTAACAAAGACGCATTCATGCTGCTAAATACCTCCAGCTACCTCGACCCGCGTTTCCATCGGCTCATACACCTGGACCGAGACCAACAGCAGGAGGTACGTGAGAGAGTAAAATCGGAGCTGATGGTGATTGCGGAGGATTGCGGAGGCTATGAGGAAGACGGGGAGGTAGCAGCCATGGCGAAGGGGACACAGGAGAAAACAGCTCTCGGTGCTATGGGCGATCTTTTTGGGAATGTTTACCAAGGCGCAGAGTCCACAGACGCATCGGGTAGGCCTACCGTGGACATTGGCAATGTGTTGCAACAAGAGATGCTTATCTATGAGAGTGAGACGCCGCTACCCACCGACAGCGATCCATTGTCGTGGTGGAAAGCATCAGGGTCTAAGTACTCCCACATTGCCCAGCTGGCACGACGGTACTTGAGCATCCCAGGCAGCTCGGTTAGAGCAGAAAGGGTTTTCTCCACGGCGGGGATTATAGTTAATAAAAAACGCTCTGCACTCGATCCAGAGAACGTTGATCGGCTTGTTTTTTTGGCGAACAACCTTTAGACCAAATCTTGTTTATGTTTAGTTCTAGTTGGTTACTATATTGCCTGGCCTTGCCTATAGCCTAATTCTACCGTTAGCGCACTTAAACAGCGCACTTACTGTTATTCTGTTTCATACGAGAAGAGAACTGTTGACAATGTTCATTAAAGTTGACAACTTTATTCATTTTGTGTCTAAGCTTTATCCTTATTTACTTAGCAAGACAGCTATCACCTGGTAATTACATGTTTATTAGTAATACTGAAATGCCCTCTAGTGGACATAATGTAAAACAAGTCAACTACGATGTCATAGTGGCAGTGGCAATTCATAAGCCCGTTTTTACAGTGTGTGTAGATAGATAAATAGTACATATTAATAAGTCAAAATTGACCATTAAATATTCGAATATAATTCGAATTTAAAAAAATAATAATGA
This sequence comes from Eleginops maclovinus, assembly GCF_036324505.1. Classification (NCBI taxonomy): domain Eukaryota; kingdom Metazoa; phylum Chordata; class Actinopteri; order Perciformes; family Eleginopidae; genus Eleginops; species Eleginops maclovinus. Next base: position 21,743,365 of record NC_086364.1, on the reverse strand, counting down.
ATGAAATTCGAATGGGATAATAGAGGAAATTGACAGCCCTAGTGTGTTCGCCTCGTATTTATCATACATAAGCGTGGTTTCAATGCTTTTGTCCAACTTTTGAAAAACAAATGAAATCGAGGATTTCTTCAAATGTCAACGCTTGTTTTCATTAGTTTTCTTAAACGCCAAAATCAAAACCGCTTCCGAAAATATAAATCTAGGGTAAAAAGTGTCAAAGCACAACTAAAATGAGCCCGTCTTGATAATCCTGTTTTTACTTGGCTGGTGACTAAGAAAACTGCAGTTAAACAGAGCTCACGTTGTGAATCACCGCTCCCCTGAGACATGTGTGCAGAAACACGTTTATGTAACAGCTCGTCTATAGCGCAGACACAGCCTCCATCCCCGGCGCATACACATGAGATGTATTGCTGTAGCTATAAATAGGCTATGACTCACTTTGTTTGACTTGGGGGGGCTGTTTCGTAACAGGCCAGGCGCGTGTGCTTGTGTGTCTGCAGGTATACGTTGATTGATAACCTGTTGTGGCTAATAGAAGCTGCTGGATGTCTTTTCGCTCAGCTTTCTGCATCACAGTCAGGTGATGTTTTTCTGGGAAAAAACACAAGCAGGTAATCCCCCCCCCCCACCTCCCCCCCTCCTGCTCTGTAATCAGACAGTAGAAAATGTGTCGGCCTCATTGGAGTAGTGGCCCCTGACACACATTAGAGGAAAGCATTTGGAGGAAGAAAGCCAGGAGCCTCAGACCCGGTTTCCTCATGCATGCGTCTATTCTTGGGATCTTAAATACGTCACGCTGTTTCCAAAGCAACCACTTTCGATGGTTTGAGGGTGGGGAGGTGTGTGTGGAGGGGGGGGTGTTATGAAATGGTCGTAAAAACATATGACGTGTATTGGAGGGGACATTTCTCCGGGGATTATCCCAAATTACAGGGAAATCAGCGCAAAAATGGATATGAAATATAACACATTTTACAAGGTTTAATTGGATAGAAAATGCATTGAAATGGTAATCAAGCAAATATGAAGTCACTGGAGGGTTTGTTTTCTGCTCGGATCTGTCATAAGTACTCATAGGAAGGGTCCAGAGGAAGTATCAACACTCCATGTGATGCAATTAAACAAGAATACAATCAATTACATGCAATTTACAGCAAGAAATGTAAGAAAAATAAGGAATTTAATGACAAAGTTTGTGGTTTTAGGGGTGATATCGGAATTGTTTATTTAAAAAAAGGAAATCCTAGCCTGCATCTTCCACTTTCACACTTTGGAGTCTTCCTTTGACTTAGAAAAATCACAGTCTCCTTCAACAACACCTCAAAATAGGATTACTCTCAATAACAGGGAAACAAACGCAAAATGAATATCAAATATAACTCATTTTACAAGGTTTAATTTGATAGAAAATACATCAATGGTAATCAAGCAAACATTAAGTCACTGCTCAGACATGTCAGAACTACTCATAGGAAGGGGTGCGGAGGAAGTATCAACACATTGTGATGCAATTAAATAAGAACACAATAAATGAAGTTCATTTGCAAGATATTGTTGTCTGTTTTTAGAAAAAATAAGAACATTTTAAGAAAAAAGTTTGTTGTTTTACTGAATTGTTTATTTAAAAAAGGAAATCCTAGCCTGCATCGTCCACTTTCCCACTTTGGAGCCTTCCTTGGCGTTAGATAAAATACAATATCCTTCAACAACACCTCAAAATCACACATTTCTGGAAACACAACAACATATTCTAGCCACTCTGAATACTTTCCAGATTGTAATCTCAGCTGCAGCTAAGAAAACTGTTTTCCCAGGTCCGAATTTACCACTGAGGCATATCTTGTAGAGATGTTTGTGATGATGACGAAGAAGTCTCCGGAGACACCAGCTCGTATACTAAGGCTTATTACAAACAGCATCGTATCATACCCCAACACGGGCAACACGAGGTTCCCAGAGCCAATTGTGGAAGTCCCCCCCGAAATCTCTTGTGCATTCAATTTATAGGAGAAAATGTGTGTGCGTGTCCAATGTGTGTGCGTGTGCCCCACTAAAGTGACATGTATGTGTTCATGGGGGCCCCCTCAAGTATTCCAGATGCTGTTATGCAACATCCTATGGCACACCATTCTCCCTGAACAACATCTTCTCTGCACTCTCTGTGACCTCAGAGAGTAACTCACTGTATGAACAGATTTAATACACCACACCAACTAATCAGTATTAGATTAAATCAATGACCTCATGCTTTTTGCCAATAATTACAGACGTTTTTCCTCCAGACAGCTTCCAAATACCGGTCGAATGTCTAAATGAAATCAAGTTTGTGATGTTTATATTAACCCAACCCCTTCCTCTGACGCCCCTCTTCACTCTGTTTTTTCCAGCAGTCTCTGAGTTGTAAAAATAAGCAATATAATCAAGATTATAAATGTGTTTTTAGGGGGGGTTTGGCAGGTCATAATGCACTTACTGGACACAAGCAAGCATCGACACTATAAAATAACTGTGTGCGCACTCAATAAATCCATCCCAGGCGCTGATGTTTTTTATGAGTACACAGAATCTCATTCAGGGGCTGATTTGCATTACTTTCAATGTGACCTTTAAGTCAAAACAGACCCCAGTGACAGCGAGGAGGTGTTGCAACATTTTGACGAGGTTTCGGGAGGGCAGGGGGGGCTTAGAAAAGAAAGGGGGTCGGGGGCTTTTGAATGATTCACTTTGATAACAAAGGGTGTATAGAGAAGGAGAGCATGGCTGCTGCGGGTTATGTAAAGCATGCTGTGCGGTTGCATAATCCGTTTATAATCAGAGGGTAATACAGATATAGATGGCCCAGTTTCCATCTCGTTCGTTCCAGCGTGACAGTGGCACAGTGTCCTGACTCTCAGGTTCACCCGGGGCATCTGTGGCAGGGAACTAGGTTTATTTTATTTGGGCCACAAACTTTGAGAGTCGATTAAAGCTGAATGTTCTTTTAAACATGGAGCGGAACCAGATTCAAAACGCTGCTGCTGTGGTCCTAATTTCTCCCAAGAAAGTGGATCATATCTGTAACGGCTAAACCAGGGGTGTACACACTTTTCCTCACTGAGGGCCACTACAGAGGAATATACGAAGGGCTGGGCCCCTCTCTAGAGGTGAGGTGTATCGCCTCAAATGCAGGTAACTTGTTCTTGATACTAGAAAGTGCTTTAAGAAAGTAAAGGAGTTCATCACAGCTCTCCATAGGGTTCATTTATTTTGTTGGCAGCTCGTTCCTTAAAACAGAAGCCTCAGAGGAAATATTGAAAGCATATTTCAAACGTCTGCTGCTGGGTTCTCCTGGTAAAAAGGAGTACAAATCCCATCACCACCTGCGTCCAATACATACACTAATACCCAGGTGACAGCGCTCCTTCAAAATAAAAGCATAAAGAATGAATGAAACTAAAGTAACTATAACTATTCTGTCAGTCCGTGACGATAGGAGCCAGAATGCCGGGGCTTACAGTAACATTATCTTCATTATTTGTTAACACCACACACACTTGTGATTGGTTGTTTCCGGTGATTGTGACATGGTCGTGGTTAATGGTATTTAGGGCACGTGTGTGTGTGTGTGTGTGTGGAGGTTTGGTGGTAAGACAACAGACTGAGCTCAGCGCTGATTTCTTTTGTTGACGTTTTGTTTTGATTTACAATATTAAATATTCTTGAAACGTTCAGTTCAGTTCAGTTCAACCACCTTCATAACTAAGACAGACAAGATGTAAGAGAGTGATGTACAGACTAACAGAAATAAACCAAAAATAAATAATAAATAATAATACTAAAACAATAAATAAAATAACTAAAAATAAATAATAAATAAAATAACTAAAAAATAAAATAACTAAAAATAACTAAAAATAAATAATAAATACAAAAACAATAAATAAAATAACTACAAATAAATAATAAATAAATAATAATAATAATACTAAAACAATAAATAAAGCAACTACAAATAAATAATAATTATTAATAATAATAATACTAAAACAATAAATAACTAAAAATAAATAATAATAAATAATAATAATAAATAATAATACTAAAACAGTAAATAAAACAACTAAAAATAAATAATACAAAACAATAATAATAATACTAAAACAATAAATAAAACAACTACATATAAATATATAATAAAGGAGGAAAGGGGGGGGGGGGGGTGCCCTATGGTTGAAATGTGCACTATAAATTCACTTCCGTTGCCTTTTTCTGCACGAATATGGACAGATGTTGAAGTTGTTTCTGCCGTGAGTCATAATTTGTTTGTTCGATAATCTCTCCACAGCACACACAACCCCTCTAAGCCATGTCACACAGATTACATCCAAAGTAGACATGCAACATTAGAAAAAATGTCTTCTGATGTTGTCTCTTTGTGCCAACATCTGTGTGTAATCTCTCTGTGTGTGTGCAATCTCCCTGTGTGCCACCTGCAGATCACACAGGACACTCAGGTTTCTCTTTTGTTTGTCTTCTGCTGCAGATAGAGGCTAGATACTGATTTACAGGTTGGCTTTTATGATGAACAGATAATGCGCTCAATAGGTTCACACATACGAGGAATTTGCTTTGGCTATATCGAAGCAAAAGTCACATTTTATCTTAATTAGGAAAAGAAACTGATGAGGATTTGCCAAAAATGTAAACAAATAGACCATAAAACATTCAAAAAGTGCCATTCTTCAAAAGTATTCATCAGATTTCACCAGTTATTGCACAAAGATTGTTTACCCGCCTAGTAATAAACCAATTACAGAATGGCCGACTGATTTCCACCCTGGAGGTGCAGCTCGACAGATGGGAAGAGCATTTCGAAGAAGCCCTAAACAGACCACCACCACCCCACCAAAGAGACACATGCTGTATGCCCAAGACCAGAATACCAGTACAGATTAATACCAATACAATCAGAAATATTTAGGAAACTACAAACTGGTCCTGAAGCCCTTAACGAAGACTCATCAAAAGACTTGCTCTGCAGATTCTTTTGGAGAATTTAGGAAAGGATAATACATCCACAGATTTGTCAGAATGGTACATTATAACGTTTCCCCAAAAAAGGTGACAACCACAAGAGATCCTCCTTGTAAAATTCCAATTAACCGGGTCATCCTCGACTGTCTTCAGGAAGATTCAGACAAGAGGCTACTGGACCTGGAGCAGGATTCATGAAGGATTGTTTATTCAGACCAGATAGCAACACCGTACTTCATGGTCATATTTTTGAATGTAACACGTCCCTTTGAATTTAAAAAAAAGGACTTTTTCAGAGACTGAAGTGTTAATGCTTAGCCTGACACAACCCTAAGATGCTTCAGGGAACACTGTGTTATTCCTGGAGACTCAAAGGCCTTTACAACCTGCTGAGACTTGGGAGGTGTGTTTATTTGATCCATGGATGAAGGGTTCTCCTTTATGTGATTAAAGGCTCTGCATCCTGAAAACTCTCTGGACTGAAAAGTCTTCCTAACCTGTCAGCTACAGCAACGGAAAATAAATGAATTCCCTGGACATGTGGAAGCAGCTGGATGCACTTTGAGGCAGCGTCACAAAGCTGAAATGTTTCCATGTTTGCAAACTTTAAAAAGAGATGCTCAATTGTTTGTGTCTTTTGGTGTTACAGGTTTACTCTGATTTAATGCATCCTGATTGGAGTTAACCAATGAACGTGCTTGACTTGAGAGGTGTGTGCATCGATTCATATATTGTATACTTACTGTATATTACTTTATGAATGTATGAATCCCAATCTATCACTTTTGTCCTTCTAGAGAACTGGACTAGTCGTTCCTTCATCTCGTGTGTTCATAAGTCTTCCTTCCCTGTCAGAAATGAATAATATGCGGACCTTGGGTTTCATCACAAAAAGTAGGTCTTGTTGAGTCTCATGCTCCTACTACCAACTAAGGTCAGGTTCCTGAAATACCTTCTGCTCAGAGAGGCTTACGGTATCTCCTTCTCATCCACGGTTGAAGACAGAAGAACACAGCGATGGTTCTGCAGATAGGATTGTCCGGCAAGTTCCTTATGATGCAACAGAAGACGTCTAAATGATTACGTCATGATTGTGAAACACTAACGAAATGCACTAGAGTTACTTCCGTCCTCGAAATAACGGGTAGAACTTTCCAATATAATGGCCACATTGTACTTCTCCTGACCTCACATACTTTAAACCTTTAATAGGTCTTAACTTAATCCCGATACACGCCAGTATGTTTACGCAACTAGTATGCTTTGATGCAAAAAAGACTTAATCGCATTCAACACGTCTTGGTAATTGGTTATGCTGGGTTCATTCTTTTCCACAAAGCCAAAGACGGGCCCTTATAGGTTTGCTGTATTGTGTGCAGTTTGTGTGCCAAATCTGAAAATGAGGCCTCGTTACTTAATTCCCACCGCAGCCCACCGGCACATCGCTGCCTTTTTTGGTTTGACATTCATCGAGGATGTTATCTCCACTTTTATGTAACGCAGACTGGATCCTAATCCCAGTGGGGTTCCATACAGTGGATTGAAAGGATTTTTTCTTGAGCGTCGAGCGAGAATACCGTCTTTCCTTTAAATCCGAAAATAGAACGGGAGGCAGCCACAAGAGAGGCGAACCATGCAGAAAAGGGGCTTTGAAGAGTCGAAGGAGCTTAAACCGAAGTGAACTGCTCCACTGATGCTCAAAGCCAGACCGCCAGAGCCAGCAGCCAAAAGATGGGAGAAAAGAGAGAAGAAGATCTGAATGTTGTTCAGTAAGAACGGCTTTTTCCAAGACTGATCGATTAAGGCTCTTAGATTAGGCCACCATGAACCCTTTAATACCAAAGCAACGCTACATTTTTCACAATTAGGGTTAGGGTTTGGACTGCATTGTGTTGAAAAGTAGTTTGCAAGCAGTTGATTGGATCCATGTATTTCTGACATCATGCTGCATATTATTATTAGGAGTTCATAGTAACTAATAACAAGTCATTCCTTTGGTGTCAACAACGGTGTTAAGAACGTATGGATGTACCCGCCCCAGGATTTGGATCTTCCCTGAAATACAACGAGTTGTTCCTTGGCTCATGCTACAGTCTTCCACCAAGTTCTATATAAATCTGACCTGTAGTTCTTCCATAACTCTGACAAACAAGACCAACAGGTTTGAGTTTCAGTACCAGCTGTTTCAGGGGAAGGCAACAATTACAGAGTAGTTTGTGCTTCAGCTCCAAAACTCAGAATGTTATTCTAAATGTTGAATTTTAAAGATTAGATTTTTATGAAAAAGTGAAAATGAAAAAACAAGAATCTGAATTTTTAAAAGTCGACATTTAGAAAAAAATCGGAAATTTTGAAAACAGTGATAATGTTCAGGTAAAAGGCAGAAATTCCAAAAAGTCGAAATTTGAAAAATAAAAATGGAAAATTAATAAAACTAATCATAATCGAACATTTTCGACATTTGAGAAAAAACAGTCAGATCTTTTTGGAAAAAAGGGACACATTTCAAGAAATAGTCGGAAATTCCAAGAAGTCGAAATTTGGGGAAAAAAATAGAAGTTTGAAAAGAAAATCAAAAGGAAAAGGAGACAAAAAAATGCAAGTTTTTAAAAGAAGAAGATTAGGGCCACATGAAGGAGGAGTTAGAATAATGAGAAAACACTGGGACGTTTTTAAATGTCAACATTTATTAAAAAAGTCAGAATTTATAGGAAAAAAAGCGATAATTTTGAAGAAATTGTCGGAAATGCAAAAAAGTCGAAATACGTACAAGTACAAGTACTAGGACAACGAAATGCGGTCTCTGCATTTGACCCATCCTAGTGTTAGGAGCAGTGGGCTGCCATTATGTACGGCGCCCGAGGAGCAGTGTAGGTAACCAGTGTCTTGCTCAGGGACACCACGGTGGCACTTGGTCTTTCGGGGACTTGAACTGGTGACCTTCCAGTTCCCAGGCCAAGCCCCTATGGACTTTGCCACCACCGCGGTTAGATGGAAGATGATTAGGGCCACATGAAGACAGTGTTAGAATAATGAGAAAATAGTAGAAAAGTCGACATTTAGAAAAAAAAGTCTGATATTTCTTTGGAAAAATCAAAATGTTCCAAGGGGGGTACAATTTGAGAACCACTGCTCTATATCATGTCTATTTAATCATAAAAAACACACATTTTCTTGTTGACTGGGCCTCATTTGGTCTAATGGTTTCCAGTAACTTTCTCCTTATTTGTTGGTTATAGATGCTGCTGCACACCCAAATCGCTGCTGAAACTTCTACCGTTACAGATACGTTAGCTGAATTACGGCTCTGTAACAAACTGGAATTCTCCAGGAACAAAAGCATCTGGTTACTTGATTACTTAAGCTTAGGTACAGTAAAGGCTGCAGCTTCTGTTTATTATCATACATTAACACATCATGTATACCTTTTCAAATAGCCCTGGGTATTTTGTAAAAGACGTTGTGCAACAAATCCGTATCTGAAGCTAATTTGTGAAGATTTTAGGGGCAGTAAGAAGTAGTATACAGTCACTGTGAAGTCCACCGACTGTGCTTCTATGTTAAGAACGCTCCCCCCTCCTACTTCTTTGGAAATTATATAACATGAGGCTATTTCACATGAAGGGAGGAAATTGCTTAATTTGTTTTAGTTCCTCAAAAATCTATTTCCGAAGAAAGTTGATCTGCTTTCCAGAACACAGTTTAACCCGGAGGCTTCTTTAAAAAGCCCGAAGGCAAATGGAGACAAAGGGTTATTGAAGCCTCATGACAAACACACATCATCCTATCATGCAAGACTTCTTTATATTACTGTTGACTGGTGTAATGTGGGATCATGGCATTAGACAATTGAGTTTTCATTGTGTGAAAAGAGAGGCTGGAGGGCAGATGAGGAGGAGGAGGAGGAGGAGCGAGGGCGAACACAAGGGTTTGTTGAGGACAATGGCTGGACTACGCAAGGCCATCTGAGGTCTGCTTATTCTTACCTCATGCTCCTGCTACCCAATGTTTATTCACTCATTTCGCTTCAGTAATTTGAGGAAAGCACCAGAGCGTCTCTCGGTGGAATAAGGGAATGTGATGTCGACACACATCGAGCGAGGGATTCCTTCACACACTGTCACTCAGGCTCTCTCAATCTTTTTGTGTAATGTATCCCTAAAGCCTTCCCGTTAACGCCCATTGGCTCGTGTCATTTCACGATCTGTCAAACCAGTTTCCTGTTTTATTTTGAAAATACTTCAGCCCCTGTGTCACTTCCTGTCTGTGTGTCTGATTACCTGATTCTGTTCACCTGTGTTTGTCCTTCCCTCCCCAGCTGTGTCTTGGCGATGTGATTAGTATTGAAGTTCTGGTTTTTATGTTGGGAGTTGTCAGATCCTCTTATGTGGAAGGGGGATAGTTCATTTTGTATCGCCCGGCCTTGCCCTGCGCGACCTGAATAAAGGTGTTTCCTGTTGACCCGTCGTCTGTCTGCATCTCAAGAGTCAAGGGTTTTATCACCATGTGCACCGTAGCTACAGTTTAGTTATACAAAATCCTAGATCCCGAGCTCCTCCAATAATGCAACATATCATATATAGGGTAAAAAATAGTGCAAAATGAAACAGAGGAGGATACATTAGAATGAAATAGGGCAGGTTATGTTGCTAGTAGTAGTGCAGATGAAGCTCTGGGTCCGCCCTGCTCTAAACTCATGACGTGTCAATTGATTTCAAACTGGATGATGTCAATAATTGGAAATATTGAATGTATATTGTGACAGATTTTAAGGAATCAGATCAGAAATCTTTGTTTTTATCCCACCAAAGTAAGTTATTGTTGTTATCGTAAGTACAGATAACATATTCAATCAGGAGGTACATGTTGAGCAGATGAAATGGGTACACATACGTACATAAATGAATAGCAGCATTAGGAAGATGTGAAAATATGAATTGACTGAAGCAGCATCGAGTAACAACAGTGCAAAATTGTAAGCCGTTTTTTATATTTACAGGCTATGTAAATGCACATTAGTGATGGTCCGTAGTCTGGAGGTGGTACAATACAAATACACCTTAATTTGTTCAGTTTTTTTCATGCATTATACTTCTTTGGATTTGCAGAAACTTCATTTCAATAACCACTCGGCCTCTTCTTAGCTTTGAATTTCAAATATTTATCCCAAACTTTTAGTTAGCTTTCTTTTTTAACCCTCACTCCTTATCCATGACTTTTAGCTTTTAGCCACTTAACCATAGAAGAGAATCGGAGGATGAAACCCTCTTTATTGTCACACACATGCACACAGCAGAGCACACACAGTGAAATTGGTCCTCTGCATTTAACCCATCCTAGTACGAGGAGCAGTGGGCATGCAGCTATTGTGCAGCGCCGGGGGAGCAATGGGGAGGGGGGATTGGACCACAGCAGGGCCTAGGAGGTGAACTGGGACCTCTCCAAGTAGCAGTCCACCTTCCATATTTCAAGTCTGTTCGGGGACTTGAACCGGCGACCCTACGATTCCCAGTCCAAGCCCCTACTGACTGAGCCACTGCTGGACAATAGCTATAGCCCTAGCTTTGTATTTGAAAGTTACCATCTGGAAGAGCTCTGTATATAATCTTTGGTGGCTCCTTGGACCATAAGTGGTAACAGATTTGTTGCTTGTGATTTTTCCTCAGCTTTAGTTCATATTTATTACTTTTAGCTTTGATATTAACTGTTGTTAATGACCTTTGGATAATCAACTTTAATTGTAACTTAGTCTTTCAACCATTTATCTCTAATCCTACTATTCAAACCATTAATGTCTGTCACCATAGCTTATAATTCCAACCATTTATCCATTAGTAATTTGAGCTATCTATTTTAGTTTCTAAGACACTTTTAGCTAAACTGCTATTCATGTATTTTACATTTTGTATTTGAACTATTCAGACATTACTTCTACAGTAGCTGACTATTAATTTGTATTTGAATCATTTATCCACTACATCATTAAGTCATTTACAGAAAGCTTTGCACTCCAGTGGATTAAATGTGCAGATAAGTGGAATATGTGAATGAGTTCATTTCTCTCCTGGTTGGAAATCCCTGACACATCCGTTCACTTTTCATCCATAGCTTCCAGACGCCGTGTTCATCCTGTTAAACTCTGAGTCTTTACTGTGTGGAGGATGAAGACAGGTTTAATCTGGAGCCAAGTGAGAGTTCCCTGACGATGGGAAGTTGTGTGGGTGGAGAGAGTGAGTCATCCATCATCTGTCCATCGCTTCGTTAGGCCGCTGCTGCAGAGCCGAGCCCTGTCTCCCACCGCCGTGAAGTCCGAGCTGTCGCTGTCTCCGCCAGACAGAGCTCTGCATCAGCCAGGGTCAGACACAGTAATAGCTCTCTCTATATATCTATGTTTTCTTTGTTATTGGTGAAGTGTTTTATAAGAACTGAAGCCAGGGGAACTACTGTGATGACATTATGAGGATATATCCATCTAATCTTGACGTCATTTTAAATGCTTTTAGTTTTTTTTTTACTTCATATTTTATTATTTATATAAATGTTGATTTTATTTATTCATTTATTATTATTATTTATACATATTTAAAGTCTTTTTTCCTTTCGTGTAATAAATGAAGCATTCAGTAATTAATGTTTTATTTTTACTGGATGTAAAAAAGTACATGTATGGACCTTTCCTATTATTATCATTTACATCCATTTCTATTTTCTATTGAATGCTTCTGTCAAAGTATTAGTTAAACTATTATTTTGGATGTTTTTGAATGATTTATTTATTATATTTCACGGTTAAAAAATGTAAGGTTTATTTAGACTGTATTTTATAACGAGTACATGTCTGGAAAAACTAAGTAAGTAAATAAAAAGTAAAATATTTGTTTTTATTTATTTATTATTATTGATATTCATATTTCTTTTTGTTCTGGTAAAAAACATAGAGCTTTTTTTTAGGGCATGAGTTGTTTTACTGTACGTGTACGTCTATTTCTATTCTGTTATTTCTTTCACTCTTTGTATTGGTTTTATTTGTGTTATGTCCTATATGATGTATATGCATGATGCATTGCTGGAGGAGCCTGGGCCTTAAGTGTTTAATGCCATATCTACACTGTAGCTACAGTGCATCGGACAACAAAGTGTTGAATCTTAAATCTTAGACAAACCAAGTGAACTAACCAAGTAGAAAAAATAAGCAAGGCATAAGCAGCACTGACTGTCTTCATTAAGCTCCCCTATCTCTGAATTATAAGCACTTGCTCTTGTCAGCCCCTGTTTTCTCAATGCTGAGCTTTCCCACATTTTTCTGTCTTTAAGTTTGCTTACAACACAACTTGTGTCTGTTTTCACTGGAGATGGTTTCCATTTAGGAACAGCACACACCCTTAATGTGCTGGGTATATCTCAGGCTGAGTGTTAGCCAAACATCTGAAGAAATGACCGCCCACATGCTGTTGCAGAAAGTGACGCACGTGTACTCTTTAGCAACATCTCTCTCCTCCTTTATTCATGGAAGAGAGTACAGAGCTGCTGACTCTGGGGCTGTGAAGTCAGTCAGTGAGTCATCGCTGGATGAATTACAAAGGTTACATAACTGCTGTACTTTCTCAGCATACGTTTACCCTTCCTGTGAACTCACTTGTTTAGTCTTGCATTAGCAACCCTAATGATCAACACATCTGAGTTAATTAGTCTGGAGAACGTGATGATATTCTGCAGGGATGGGTCGAAGGATCTGTGGTTGAATGTCCTGTTAAAGATGTGTCACTTATTCTTTAGCCTGTTCATCTTAAAATTCTAATCTGTAAGGGTTTGTTATACCGATACTCTGGTTTAGAGACCCTTTAATACACATAGTCCTGTATAAACGTTATGTTGTGTTGACATTTTCTCACTTGAATTCTGAGGCTGTACTGCCCTCATGTGGTAACAGATGCAACATCTTCACATCCAAACTAGATGGATAAACCGTTTTAATGGAAATCTCAATAAGATTTTATGGAAATGGATAAAAAGAATCACATTTATTAAAAAAAAAAGCATCACTATGGCAAAAAATACAAGTACCGAAGCCTTTTACAAGAAGATGCTTTTCCTGAATATAGCATACAAGCCCATTCTGTGTGACTACTGATCGTCCTTTTTTACCCCATCCCCAAAAATACCAGACTTCCAAAGTGATTGAAGTAGTATTAAGGTCCTTTATAAAGTAAAAGCACCAATGCAACAGTGCACAATTGATGCAGTGCGTGTAAAAATATGCATTTATTTGGCTGCACCTTTCCCGTCTTTAAGCACTTTACATATCCTGCACAAGTCAGCGTTCACCCATTCATACACGGTGCTATTTCCCACTGACTGACTACTGGAACTGGGATCGAAACCCCCATCCTTCTTATTATAAGACAACCACACTACCTCACAATCAAAGTGGGACCCATCAGCCATTAATGACCCCCGTTACTGACACATTCTGATTAATCTCCATCGCTTTTTGTCCAGGGATCCCTTGCAAAGTTATCTTCCAGGTCGCCCAGTAGGCTAGTACGTCCTCCCTGCACCCCTGCTGCTGGTGTCTCTATCATCACACACCGGGGGATGTACGGTTTGCTCTACTCTAAAAGCCCAGGCCTCGGGGGGGGGGTTGGTGGGAACTGTGGCCAATTAACACTGGGATACCCGAGCCAGGAAGGGCAGAGTGAGAGTCCTTTCCTCTGTTGGCAGAGTCGACCTGACAGATGGTATTTACTGTCGACAGGCTAAGCTGCAGAGATTAGAAACCAAGCTCTCTCGAGTAAATGTGATCACAGGTCAACTGAAGTTTTCCTGGACTTTTTTTCTGATGGCTTCATTTACCACTGACTTCTTAAATTAGACACAATTTATGAGTGACCAGACTTCTTTCTTACTGCCACTTGTATTTAGAATCAACCCATAGTTGGTCATACAAACTGAATGATTATATATATCCACCAATCTCCCTGTTGGTTCATTCATGTGGGTTATATTTTCAGACTTTAAAGAGCTCCTTCCACAACCGAAGAGGCCGTTATACAACTGCTTGTTCAGGCTGAGTAGTAGGGATGGGTTTGCCCATGGGTGTTTTGTCCTATGAGAGGCGATCTGCACCCACCCACAAGAAGAAATGTGCGTTAATCAACCGCCAGAAAGGGAAACCGCCGTATTCTTGCACCACTTCTTGTGTTTTGAAATGAAATAGTAACAGAGAGAGGGGAAGAAAAAGTGGAAGGTGCACTATTGCATAAAAGTGTTTGTGGCAGCGGGGGTTTGGTGGGAGTGGCTCAGCCGGAGGCCAGACAGCTGATCAGAATTTTGAGTCACTAAATAAAATCATGCTGGTAATCTGGTTCTGTTCTCTTGCAGTAGGCTCGGTCCTGAGGGCGGGACCGTCTCCCCCACCTCACGAAATAGAGGACGAGAATAGGAGAACAGTCGTGTGCAGGATCGTGCTTTTACAGAACCTAAGTGACCTCACCTTGGACAAAAATCCTTTAAAAAGTCTGTTGATTTGTGAAAATAAAAGTCAAAATGTTGAACAAATGGTGTACAAATTGGAACCCAAATCTATCATTGTAATTTATTATTAATCCAAAGAAGAAAAACAACATACAGTTGAAATGTACATTTAGATCTTGTGGAAAAAGAAACGTAAGTCTTTAGCCAGCTGTAAATGGAGATTGGTCATCCCTTTAAAATGTCAGACAGTTAATAGACATGCATTATTTACATAAACACAAACATAATGGAGAGTGATAGCTATGCTGATTAATAGAGTTTAAAGTCGTATTTTTTACACAGATTCAAAGCAGAACAGACAGAAACCATTGAAGCTGGAACTACCTCTAGGGTTTTGGTTAAATGAGTTAATCTTGCACATATACAGCTCTAGCATCGCAGATTAATGATATTTCTATTTGTGGAGTTGAAGACCTCGGGATAACCAACGTCAGTTATTTTCCTTTGGCGGCTTCCCGTTGATCGTGCCGGCCTCCCAGCGTTGCCACAGAGTTTTCTGACCTCCTGGTCTCTGAACTTTCGCCTCCTGCTGGGAGATAAAACAGAGCAGGATTTAGAGTCGGAGATTAGCTCCCTTTGTCTTGATCCTCTGAACTTGAGATCAATTTCAGAAACCACTTACAGTAATCCAGGCATTTGTAAAACAGAACTCATTTGGGAATACTGACATGATCCAGAATAAGACGTTTTAAATGAGATGAAACCTGACTTTCTATCCTGATGTTACTTCACCTTTTGCAGTCCTACTTAAGAGTGCTTTCTAAGGATAATCCATCCTGTAGTTTGACCCTGAATAAGTGACAACATTACATCATGGCACAATGTTTTCTCGTATTGCCTAAACACATGCAGATTTTACAGAACCATGAAGAAAACAGGAAAGAAAACTACACATTTTTCACATCACCTGTTCAGATTTCTTGGACGGCAGCGGCGGCCAAACCCGTTCCAGTTTCCCCCTGGACTGTTTCCTGACAACTACAGGACAGAAAGGTAGAAAAGGAACAGGATATAACTCCATTGAACCATTGAGGATTTCATACATTTAACAAGGTTAATCCTCTTGTGTCTGTACAGCAACGTTAGCATATCCGGCTAACTAGCTTACTGGTGCTTACTGTGTTTTGCTGCTCTTTTGGATTTGGGAAAGTTTACGCTCCAGAATACTGAGCTATACTCATCCTCTGAGATGGATTACATTGTCAAAACACAAGGTGAGTCCTCATCTTAAGTCCTTGTAAACTAAAACAACCTCTGACAGCTTGCTTGTCAAAGTAGGATAAGCAGCTAAACAGGCTTATGTTGGAAAGATGTAGCCTAGCGGTCTCATCTTATGCTGGGTTTACATAGCATTTAAGCTGTCATTAGCATCAAACCTGTCTAGCATTTGTTGATAATAACTACGGGCACGTGATAGCAAGTATTTTAGCATGATATAACATATGTAAACAAGTCAAACAATGAAAAATCTGCTGGGTAAAACGTGTGCAACCGCCTTATTTAGCTAACATTAGCTTAATAAGCTAACTAGCTAACTGCTAACTAACATTTCTGAAAGTTGACTCGAAAGAACCTGAGAAACTCTTCTCTCAACCCCTGTATAAATCTTTAGGACCATTAGTTTCAACATTTTTCATTATTATTGTAAAACAGGAAGTAGAAAGAGAGCTTGACAGGAATAGCAGCATCACTGGTGGGGCATAGCAGACAGCAAAGTTCAGCCTCAGTTTAAATCATGTATGTTTGTACTCTTAGCATGCTAACACAGATTCCGTTTTGACAGATAGAAGGGTTTTGATGGGACAAGATTAAACATTATTCACTGTATATTTTAACCTATGAAGGTTATGTCTTCACTGAAGTGTCAAAACTGTCATCTGTGAAGCTATCACAGCGTCTGGGTAGCACATTATCAAACGGCTCTGTGACATGACTGGTTAGGGTAACACACTACAGCTTATTCAACCTTTAGAACGAGTCATTTCCTCCAGTTTATCCCAGTTTTACACCCAGACATATTAGGATGTTGTCACACGTAGCTCTCTCTTGGTCAGCTTGAGTCAACCCCACACATCATTACCCTGAAAATACAAACATGGTGCTACATAATGACACACTCCCTGGCTGGCTGCTCTGTTTTCTCAGGCCCCCGAGCTCTGCTGCTATGCATAGAGGCAACAACAACATCAGACATCAGAAAAATGAAGACACACAAACCGTACACACTTTCAACAAGACCTATCAACCCTCTGAATTCACTGGTATTTACAAAACACTATTACGGAACCAGATCTACCCCGGGCTCAAGCTGGGGTGCAGCCTTCATGTTGTCACTCAGCCCGCTGCCATTTGCTGACTCAGATCAGACGGCTGTAGGAGTGATTCGCCCTTAACCGCTTGTGACAGGGTCGACACTAAGTTGTCGATAAGACTGCTTAGATAACACCGTGTGATGCTAATGTAGAGAGGCATTCATTAAAGCGCTCAGACTGAGTGTCAGAAGGCCGGGATGTGGAATGAATAAGGATCTAAATGACTCTTATCAGACATAGTGATGTCCTAGCAGTCTGATGGAAATCATGCATGAATCTTTTATTACTTTCCATTAATTTTTCTCCCGGCTTTGTCAGTAATGTTTATCCAAATGAACAGATTGTCACTGAAATGTATCACAACAATGGAGGTTGTTTAATTAATGTGCAAATTAACCTCCTTGCTGCATACAGTCGCGCACAGAATACTTATCATTAGAGATGGAAGAAAACTAAAGTAAAATAAGCAACAAAGTGATGGTAAAAGTAGGAATGCATTTATAAAATACTTCGATAAAAGTACAGGGGAATCGAAAGGAACAAAAGTACTTTCATTTCTGATAAATAAGTAAAAGTAACCCTTTGAGAAGTATGTTATTCATTCTACTTGGTGGTGTCATGCTTGCCCTCTGAAAAGTGGTGAAGCAAAAATATAAATATTCAAATATAAGTACCTCAGAATACTCATGTGCCGTACGTATGACAGAGACCATGCAGACTCACCTGTTGCAAGTATTGGTTCGATGTGAGACTTTTCAACGTCTTCATTTCCGTGCCCGTTTTCTCCGTACAAAGTGCATCTCTGTCTGCGCAGTTCTTCCTCTCTTTCTTTGGCCTCCCGGATCTCCTTCTCTACTTCTGGCTGCAGAGCGAGAGCTGGACGCAACTTGAAGAAAGGGTTATGTTTCAGGATAGGAGATTCTTGTTTCGTGTTTACATCCGGAGTTTTACTCCTCGCACCGACATCGGACGGACAGACATCTTTGTTTATGGAGTCCATCGATCTGTTCCAGCTGGCCTTTTGTTTTTGGTTTTTGCAGAACCCTAAGCATGATTTGTCTAGAGTACCACCAGCGGAGCTCAGTGATCTCAAGATTTCAGGACTTTTCTCAGTGTCTTTGAACAGTTTGAGGGAAGTTGATCTAGACACAGGGCAGCTTTTCATTGAGAACAACCTCATGCTACGTGTGCGCTCCATTACGGAAGGGTAGACGTAACCTTTCGTCAGTGATGTAGGAGGTTTCCGGTGCCTTTTCGGACCCACTGTGTTGTCCTGTTGGAAAGCCTCAAACAGCAGTTTTGTCTCCTTTAACTGCCGGGTTTCCTCCTTGCTGTATCCCCCTGGGATCTTCCCCTGGTTGACCATGACCAGCTCCCTCTGAAAATCCTGACTTATCTCCTTCTTCATCTTCTGCTCGGAGAACTGCCAGTCGCTGCGCTGGTCCGGTTCGTCCTTTGTCGGCTCAAATGGCTCAAGCAAGATATCGGTCTTAAAGGGAAACTCGAGCACATCTGGATTATCCGTGAGATTGAAGAGGCCGCCAGACCTCTGCATGTTCTGCTTCCCCTTTGGTTCCTCGAAGATCTGCGTCTCCAACAAGGTCTCGTCGACTGAGAGTCGGGGGGTAGAAGATGCAATGGGGTCGAGTGGAGATTGGTCTTCAAGTGCCCCGCTTTCACTTGGGTCATCATCGGAGTCTCCTGCAATCACTTGATACTCTGACTCCGCAAGCGTTGTGTGCGAAGACATCCCTGCTTTTGGTTCAACCTCTTCACTCTCATTTATTTCATTCTCCATCCTCTTTGCTTCCTGATCCTCTCCAAGGTAAGATCTTTCCTCTTCTGTCTCATCTCCACCTGGCAGATCGTCTTCTTCTGCTTTGAAATTATCTAATTCATCCCTAAGCTCACCCTTCGTCTCACCTCCCGTCTCGTGGACAACAGTCTTGGAGGTCTGAGGACTCTCCGGTGTACATTCATCCTGTCGCAGCTGCAGCATTTGCAGACGTTGAAGCAGTTCCTCTCCTTGTTGGATTTCAGTCGCTATTTTCCTGCTGTCTTCAGAGATCGAGTCTCGGGACCCTTGCAACTGGCTGGTACCACTACCTCTGTGTTTTCTGAGGGTATAGTTGTCAGCCTCCTCTTCATCATCACTGAACATCTCTGTTTGGATATCTGGTAGCTGATCGCCCATTGATGCGTCCATCTTGTTACGGCAGGACTCGAAATAATCATCACTCAGACTGGACAGCTTTGGGGTCTCCACATCCTCTGTATTTTCTGTGTTTAGTTTGGATTCTGTCTCAGCAAAACCACAAATGTCCTGGGATATTCCATCATCTTCCTCCTCATCAAGATGAGTCACATCTTCAGGAGAGCCGTCTTCTCCTTCGTCATTTTCCCTCCACTTTTCCTGGCCCTCAATCAAAGTTGAATGATCCTCCTGTTCTTCATTCGATTCTTCGTCCCCTGTGCTATCCTGATAGTCTCTTCCGTGTGAATCATAACATGTCTCCTCCATATATGTTTTGTCTTGTATTTGGGACGTGAAACTCCTGACTGCACTTTCTATCACTTCATCCGCCTGCTGCCGTTAACAGCCTCTCAGCAGGGTGCCAGTCTAAGCCACTAGGATTATCTCTAGGCTCTGTGGCGTCAGATGGCCCATTTGTAAGGGTCAGACTGGAATTATTTACCTTAATAGCCCTGCTGCCATCTGCAGGTGCAAATAAGGTGCCATGAAGGATGGAGGAGGTGGTGTGAAGACATCGGCCCAGTTCCAATTATGCCCCTAAACCGGAGGGAAATTGATTTAACCCTCGAACTGTGAGTCTGCATCCACCCTGATTAATCAGCTGCCCTTCCTGACCATATGTAATGCTGTTTGTGTTCCTCATGCAACTCACCGTGGACAAATAGTGCTATTTCATTCCCTTTCAAAGAAGCAAAGCACCAAAAAAGATGGGAAAGGAAACTGCAAGAAAGTTAAGGTGGTCTTAAACAATTCCCTGCTTTGCAAATGACTATAAGGAAGCACGATGAGGCCTTAAGGATGCATGTTAAGGCCCCTTATCATGTCAGTTGTGCCTCCCTTGAACTATGTGTCTTCCCTTGCTGCAGCGCCTTCATACGGATCAAAACGGTACATATTTTCTTCCTGACTTTATTGTTTAGGCGTCCAGATTCCTAATTGTTCTGCCTGAAGTGATCACAATATTTTGTTTCCAGCATTGCATAAAGCCTCTGTGTAGTTGTGGGGACTTGTTTCCCCCCCCCATTGTGACCGAGCACAGCCAATTCTGCTGACAAAAGGAAAGAGTAATCGGCTTTTCTCAGTCTGTATTGGCACGCACACCGTGTACAGAGACTCTGATCTTCTCACCAGTGTTTACAATTAAGCTTTATGTATAATCGACCTCAACTCATCGGCGTTACTTCCTGTTATCCGTGAGCATGAAACACATATTCCTCCTCAAGTGGACGCCATGCAGTTTCATTTTCAAGATGTGTCCTCCTCAATATAAATATTATCCCGGTGTCATCCCCTTCTCTGAGCTGCAGATTTGAATCTGTGACTCTATATTTACACCTGTATCGAGCAGCTTAATGCCAGCCACGCTGCACACCGGATTACTACACTGTACAAACAGAACATATTGATGCGCCTTAATAAGCTTAACCTGTTTATTCCATCATCCTTTCAAGGAGCATTTTCTACGCTGTTGCAATGAAGGTTTTTATAGATTATTAAATACTTTAGTGGCATTGTACATGCAGTTACATGATTTCATTATCCAATATCTGGGCAGAGATAGGATAACGGCTGCTGTGCACACTTTCAAAATGCATTAGGAAGCATATTTACCTATGATAGGTGACGGAGTGGAAGTGTTAAAAGCATGCATACAATTGAAAAACTCAAGTGTAGTACCTTAAATGTGTACTTAAGTAAAGTACCTGAGTAACTGATCCTTGATAAAGTAACTAAAGTTGGACTTAAGATGTAAAATGGGCATGAAACCCCCCCAGCGATCAGTAAAGGTCCGACCTGTCACGATCTGTCTGTGCTTTCACGTTTTATTTTGAAAAGCGTTCCCCGTGTTATGTCTGCTGTCACTTCCTGTCTCGGTTTCCCTCCTGTTTGTTTGTGTTCACCTGGTGATCCTGTGATTCTCGTCCCTCCCCACCTGTGTCACCTGTGCATTTAAGTTCACTTTTTTCTGTCATTCGGTGTCAGAGTCTTGATGTCGTTTTCAGGAAGAGAGTTAATGGTTTTCCTGGTTTTACGCCTGGCCCAGCTCCGCCAATAAAGGACTTTGATTTCCAGGAATGGTCTTCTGCATTTGGGTCCTTTGTACGCTGCTTTCCATCCGTGACATGACCACGCCACAACATCTTTAAAAAACATCTTCTTACATTTGGCAAATTTGATCTAACTATACCATTGCATAAAGGACATTTCAAAACCTTTCCTCCAACGCAAATCATTGTATTCTGCAGGAGAAATAACAAATCCGATCATTATGATAACCTTTGAAGTCTAAAATGGTCTAATTTAAATGTGCAGTACCTTCTGTGGAAAGGTTTTACTTTGTGGAAGTTCTATTTCTTAAAGAAAAGTAGTATTTCCTCCAGAAATGATGACATATTATAGGATTTTGACACAAAACTACATCCACAACAGAGTTAATTGATTATGTAATTCCCTCCTGGTTTGTGTCCTACGAGGAAACTGTAGCCCTGAGTAGTGGGTGAGAGGAAGGTACAGTTGAAAAAGATTCAGAGTGTTTCACCAATGTTTCTCATTTGCAAATTAACATCCATTAACATCCATTAACATCCACACCATGTTTAAAGCAAAATACATTTCTTCTGCTTTGGATTTTTCCATTTCTAGAGCAAATATGTTATATTTTGTCTGAAAATAAGGCACGAAAAAGTCCCCGAGATATTTCAAATGAGAAAACGTCCTGTTGTAGTTCTCTGATCTGTCCACCAGAGGGAGGAAGTGGATTTCAAAAGTCCCTCAGAGCTGCTGCTACAACATGATGGATGTCTTTGGCAAAGTGAAGTAAAGTGATGGGAGCCGAACACCATCGTCAGACTACACCAGGTGGTGGTCGACTCTCTCATATCAGTCATTTAGGCAGCATGTAGAGTGTAATGGAAGTCACGATTATGACAAATGATACGATTAAGGCTGATGAGGTGAGTCTCTCTCTTCAATCATCCCCCCCTCACATGACGGAGCAGCACTGACAGCTCTTACGCTTGGGAGTGCCTCCACCTTCTGCTTCACTGGGGGAAGATGAATTATGCAGCCCCTTGTCGGCTTCCTCTCCTTGGACTTTAGCTCCGTTTCCTTCCAGGAGAATGTCCTGAAACTCTTTGGACTCTTTTGGGGGTGTTTGGGGTCCTATGACGGTTTCCTCCCCCTCCTCGGTGATCATCACTCTCTCCACGGTGATCGGACCTTCGTCGTCCTCTTGGCCTTGGTCAGAGTATCCCATAAACACCAGAGTAACCGGGCCTTCCTCAAGACTTAGATCCTCCACGTTATTGACCTCACCGGGGATGTCTTGCACCAGCCTTTTGCTTCCAGAACATTCCTGTGTCTTCAGATCAGATTCGTAGCTTCTCGAGGCGTCCAGCAGCGTTTCGTCCTCGTTTTGACGGCTAAAAACAGACAACAGTTTTCCCTTCGGTGCTTTGACGGCGTCTTCACTCTCCGTCTTTACCTCGTCCGGTGTGACCGTGACTTCGTCCAGCAGCACTCTCATCCCGACTCCGTCCACGACACTCAAGATCTGCCCGAGCTCTTCGGACGAGGGCTGACTTCCGGATCCGCCGACAGCGTGGATGCTCTTCCTCCCGTCGTCGAACACGGTGGTAGTGGCTCCGGATGGGGAGGACAGGGGGGCCACGGAGCGGACGACGGTGGCCCCTGTCTTTGGGTCTCTCTCGACCTGCACTGACAACATCCCCAGGACTGCAAACACAAGAGATGGAAGTGGAATTATAAAAATATATATGTTTAATAATGAAGATATAAATCTGAATCAGAATGACTTATTTAAGGTGAAATTAGGGTTTGTGTTTCCCTATTTTATAATAGAATCAAATACAAATATTTAAATAAACATAGGAAAATTGAGGTTAAAAAAAACATGATAAATATAAAATAATGCAAATAATAATAAATAGAATAAATAACAATAGAATAAATAATAATACAAATAAATAGAATAAATAACAATAGAATAAATAATAATACAAATAAATAGAATAAATAACAATACAAATAAATAGAATAAATAACAATAAAAATAAATAGAATAAATAACAATAAAAATAAAAATAAATAGAATAAATAATAATAACAATAAAAATAAATAGAATAAATAACAATACAAATAAAAATAAATAGAATAAATAACAATAAAAATAAATAGAATAAATAATAATACAAATAAAATAATTACTTATTTTTAAAATATAAACAAAAAATGTTATAAGGCAAATACTGTAGTATGGAGGGGGCCTTATCAAGAAAAGGGGGTCTTACATCTGTGATATTCATTTATTTGATTTCTTTTAAAGGTTTTTATCTTTCTGTTGGAATCCCCTCTAACTTATACTATCCAGCACAATAGACATATATGGACATCATTGTAGAAACACAGCGAGCTCTGGACTCCACACAGCCCTGCAGCGGCATAACAAATGAACAAACAGAAATAACAAAGTGAGCTAAATCTCTGCTCCTTGTTAAGTCGTACCCTCGGGGCAGAGCGACTTTTAATAAAGAGGTCATCATTGCAGAGGAGCAGAGAGATGAATACCAATAATATTTCTAGTCTAAACTTCTGTTTATCTAGTTAGAAATGATTCATGGTAAAACATTGGGGGGTTTTTTCAGCACCGCTTCGTCACACAAACAAACGAGCTGTAGTTTTAAAGACCTTTTTAAACTTTGTAAATACAAGTTTGATTATGAGTTGTTTTGATTAAATTCATTTGAAACTTATTGCACATTGATACTTATATTATGTTTAATAAGTATCTTCTTTAAAAACAAATTAAGCATTTTGATTCTGATTCTGAAGTGTCACAGGACTTTTTAAGCCGAAAATACTGGATATATTCATCGGTATCTTCACTGCAAACAGTAATTACACAATCCTAAATACTGAAAATCCACATTTACAATGAATTATAATAATCTTTATTTCCGTTTCTCACCTGAACGTCCGTCTTGCCCACTTTCAGGAAACGTCCGTTGTGCCATTTTTGTGGAGAAGTGATCCTCAGCCTCTTCACTCACTGAAACAGAAAAAGTAGGGTGTGTTGTTCAGGTGAGCATTTAGCTCATTGAAACTTAGTTAACAATGAATATAATTTAAATCCAATATTGTTTTTGTAATCAAGATATCCTTTGTGTGAAGAAAATCATTTCTCATGGTAAGGAATCAAGTGGGGAAGTTTCATGGTGTATTAGTGAATCATCCGGTGTGTTGAACAGAGCCGGCGTCCTGGAGATTTCAATGTGCTAAAAGGATTTTTAGCAAGAATGCAAATTGTCCTTTTCCTAGCAACCGTATAAATAGTTTTGTGAGGTTTGGGGGGGGCAAAGAATTAAATAGTGCACTGGTTTTCGTTACAGTTATTCCATTTTACAATGAAATAATGTAAAATAGAAGATAAATAGAAAGAGGAATAAATAAATCTAATTTAAATAAAGTACAAATGTCCAATAAAAGATCAAAGTTTAAACATTGTTTGTATGAACATAGGAAGTTTATTTAAAAATGTGCAATAAAACCTTTAGAATAAAAAGTAAAATGTTTTTTATTAAATATAAATGATATAAATATGAACCTGCAAATATATATATACACACACACACACACACACACACACACACACACACACACACACACACACACACACACACACACACACAGTGGTTACTGCTGTTAAACTCTGTGCACCAGGTGGAGACCGTCTGCAGGGTTGGGCTAAACTTCTGCCCTCGTGGCGTTAATGCACCGCGAGTCACATGTGAGCGGATCGAGGGTAAGCTTGTTTCTCAGCGGCGGCTCCATTCTGTCACCCCGATTTATATTACCATTCTTCATGCAAAGACTTAGTTATGGCGAATTATCGTCCCGTCAGAGGGAGAGAATAGACTCTGGGCGACCGTAGTCATGACAGTGACAAAGAGGGGATGGGAGCTGATGCTAAGCTAACGGCTGTTCCTTACCTTGCGCGTCCTCCTCAGTGCCTGCGGGCAAAAAGTGAGGAGACACATTTAAGTGCTCTCTGCGGTCCCACACTTCCATCAGACACTGAGTCTGCAACTTTGAACACATGCCCCCCCCCCTCCCCGACGAGTAACCCTGCCATACATATTTCACAGTCGTTGTCAGAGAAGTGTTGGAGCGAGCTTAAAGCCGTCACATCGAGACGCGCGCAGACCCCTCTGCTGAGTGCCTTTTGTTAGAGCTAAATCTGGGCTGTACAGTAGAGAGGAACATACAGTAGATAGGTTAGATTCCATGCACTGGGAGTACTGGGACAATGACGGGCAGTGAGAAGATAACCAGAAGTGTAAGAGAAGCAGTAAAGCAACATAAGGAATCACAAGTGTTACATATTCACTTGTATTTTTGAGATCCCCAATGTGTCATTTTGAATTGTCACAGTTGGTCGGTTTCCTGTTTTATTTTGAAAGGTCTTCACCGCCTGTCTCATGTCTGTTTCTGCTTCCTGTCTCTGTCTGATTGTGTTCACCTGCTGCCCCTGTGTTTCCCCTCCCCTCCCCAGCTGTGTCTGGTCTTGTGATTTCCCTCCAGGTGTACTTAGTCTCGCTTCCCCTTGTGTTCCTCATTGGGTTGTCGTCATTGGTCCTGTACATCGTCCAGTCTTGACCTCCCGTGAGTCCTAACTCTTCCCGGTTCGATTTCAGTTTTGTTTGCTACTTTTCTTTGGCTTCACCTCCTGCCCTGCATAATGTTGTGTTTATCACAGACTGTTTGTACTGCGTTTGGGTCTGCATTATAACCAAACTGTGACACAAAGAGATATTGGTCTGGAGTCAGAGCAGAAGATGTAGATTGTGCTGATTTATCCCCCTTTCACTGGCATGTGATTCATGGTACACATCTGCGCTGCAATAACGGAACGATTTAAGGTCAAAAAAAGTTTACACTTTAAGGTTTCAACAATAATAATAATAATAGATCCAATTTATATAGCGCCTTTCAAAGGACCCAAGGCCGCTCTCCATGTTGTGAGGACAGACGGGAAACAAATAAAACAAACAAGTAGGGAAAATAATAGAGTAGAACAACCAACAATCCAAGCATTGAAGGTGAGTCCCTTAATATAAATAAGACAGATATAAAAAAGTATATCAAATATGAACAATATTAACAGTAGTTCAAAGAATCAATACATGTTTATTGTAGTCAATTATAAACAGTATATTATAAACCTGAATACTGTGAATAAAAACACGTGCTACAGTATGTTCTGAACTCACGCTGAAATGATATTAAAACATCTGTAGCACACATCTGTCTTTAGACCCATTTGATTCCACTGTACATTTCATTTAGCATTGAAAATCTGTTGTATCTCGTCCTTCATCTCACCAGTATGACACTTGCAGTGTGTATTAATTAAGATTTGAATTGCAATTTGTTGTTGTGCTTATGTCGACGAAGGCTTTGAATATTTCATTGGAATGTTTTTCGTGAAGACTCCTTGAAAACAAAGAAGACATCTGTTTCATTATTCAGCAAATTCAGGGTAACATTTCCGTGTTTACTCATGCAGGCGATAAATCATAATGTGTTAGGCGTGTTTGCTATTTCTTATTCATGAAACATAATTCCAAGCACTCGCATCCCATCTGTACCGACCGGTGGATTATTCTTCTGTTTCGCTGTAGCATTTATTTATTTACCACCCGACTGCCTGGGATGTGGCGCCGGGCCAAACTGAATACCATTTACATCTTTTGACCTGAGGGATAAATTTGCCCCTTTATTCATATTCAGCAGATCAGTAGCAGAGATTTAAAGAGGTTCACCCTTTGGGGAAGATATTAGCCTTTAAAGTGTCTCCGATTTTAAATATATAAATGCTGTGTTCTGTTACGAATCAATGTGCATGCTTGGGTACATTACACTTGTTATTTTGAGTGCATACATTCATCAAATGATGGGAAAATGCACTGACTAACTGGATAATAAACTCTTACGGTCAACAAGGGTAAAAGCGGCCATCTTGGCTACATAGCGAAATTGGCGGGAAAACAGCACTATGCAAATAGAAGTTACACATGCGTTTTTTCCGAATATTGAATACATGTACTGCATACTGGTGTGGAAAAGAAGCCACTGTGCATTTCACTGGGTTTTATTAATCAGTTTGTAATGATTTTAGGACTGCAAACAAAAAATGTGGCTAACTAGCTAGCTAGCGAAAAGCATCAGCTGTGTACGGCTCAGAAAACGCAACGATGTGCAAACTGTGCAAACTGTGCAAGTGTTCACAGGGCATTTGTGATTTATAAATGTTGTTTTCTAGGACGCTAGTAATTTATTTTGTCACATCATCGTAGCTGCCGTGTCAAGCGAGCCAAAGACATGATGTGTACTTTTACTTTTATTGGTTATGGTCGATGCTAAGGTGACGTTTTTTTCCTCTCGTTTCTTCCGTCATGCACTACCTCTGTTTCTGTGCATAACTGCGTTAGTGTGTACTAGAAGCAGCTTGATTATTTGGTAAAATGCACATATATATCTGCCTGGAATGTCTCTACAGTATATTAATTGGCGTAAATTGGTTGTTGATATACTTTGATTGTAAGACTGTCTTTATCTGTAAATGTGTATTTACTTAATGTTAATTCCATTTCCATTGTTTTGTTTTATGAATATCATTTCCTTTGTTTGTATCATTGTTACAGCCTAAATAAACATGACTGGAAAGCTCTGTCTTCAAACAGGACGCATATCCATATCTTGAGCCAACTACAACACCCTAACTCCCCCTTTTGTCTTCATGTAACAACATGACAGTGCACTAAGGGAAGTATAAGAAATAGGACTAAACATGTACTGTACATCGCCTCGTTTTCATCTGTCATTTTGGAAGATAAACCTGGGTCTAAGGAACATCTGCCTCCTGTATGTCACCTGATAGTGGCTGTGTGTTGTGGCTGTACAGTTCACAGATTCCTTCTTTATTTCTTGGAAGACTTCCTCTCTTTTGTGGGATCAGCTGCCTCTTCCTCAGGCGTCTTTTGACTCCTGCTTTTCTCCCTGACACAAAAAAAAATCCACATTACAGCTCATAAAATACTTGATTCAGAGCAGTGGAGCAAGAGAAAAGAGGCATTGGGAGTAGTGTGTGTGTGTGTGTGTGTGTGTGTGTGTGTGTCCTTGGGTATAATCCATCACGTTAGCTGTCACATGGCTGCCTCCTATTTTATCTCGTCACGGTCAATATAGAATGGTAACTGTGACGGAAACACTGTCCTGCCTGCTACATAATACCTTCAGACGTGCATACAGTATCTATGTGCCAGCAGAGGGCAGAATCAATAGCCTTAAAACCACAAGTGCTCCAGTCCTCCTCATCACGAATGTCTGTATATCAATACTGAAAGATTGTGATTGAATTGAAGATGTGGCTTACGCTCTCGTCTGCTTCCTCAGTAGTGTTGGAACGGTGGAGGGGTGTTTCACTGAGCCACTGCTCCCTCGATTACTTCCTGTGAGACAAAAGAAACAGCAAGAAAAGGTCCAAACTAAAGGTCAGTGAGAAAAGTCAATGTTTCAGGATTTTATCTCAGCAGTAATCATTAACTCTGTGAGGCTCTTTCCTCAGCGTGTGTCTTCAGTTCACACACAGGCTACACATACTGTACTATAAATAATTTCATATAATATCAGGGTCAGGTTAACCATCAACATCTTTAAAGCTATCTGTCTTTACTCCAGTCCGAGGTAAACAAGCTAGCATGTTAACAGACTAAAGCTAACAGGTCCATTTCAAAAGGTAAGCACCCTCATCCCCATTTGCTTACTTACTTATTAATTCTAAATGTTTCTTTCTAGTTTCAACTATACCAAAGAAGGCTTTTAGGATGTGGATAATGTTGGCTTTGAGCTGCCTTACCCCAAATACAATATATTGAAAGAGCCGCTGAGGTTAGCCTGATAGCTTAACGCTAGTTAGCCAAACATGCTAATGATTTCAGCTTACACTTTAGCAAATAAACATACAGTTTTATCCATTCTAAAGTGTGTTTTGGGAAGAATTTGGAAGACACTGTCCTCTAAATGCTTTGGATATAGAATATCACGCTCACTCCAGGTTCATACGCTCTGCTTCAGCATGAGAAAACAGACCAGCTGAGGCTTGTTATGGATGCTAGCTAAGATTTTACAATCCCTGTCCACCATAGAAGACCGAGACATGACCTAAACAAACACGCTGCACCCCAAGCCTTCTGACTGTCAGACCAGAAGCGACCATTCAGGGGATGAAGAAGACACACAGCTAGCCCCCTGGCAGCGACCCTCTGGCATTTTGGCTCCTCTGCAGCCCAAACAAGGCCTGTGGTGATGCTCTTTTGGGTCTCGCAGAGGATGAGTAATGCCAGCAGGCTGCTTTTGTCCGAGTGAAAGTGACAGTGAAAAGGTGTCGCAGCTCTGTGAACACCCTGATCCTGGAGCTAACACTCAATCTGTCACTCATGGCTGGTTATGGCGTGAGTACATGTAGGAGTGACAACCTGAAACCTGACATGGCCTTTTCTTTTGAAACCCCAAACTCTTGATTGATCCTACTCTCCTCTCTCTGGGTAATACTCTTGGTGTGAGGTAAAAAACAGACGGTAGCTGCTGTGGATATGCTAGTTTTGTAGCTAACGTAGCTGCATTTGCCGAGCAAAGCTAGCACCACAAAAATGTTTGGTTGTGGTAAGCATGACAGCCAACATGCACCATGTAACAGATAGTGTTTTGAATGACTAAGCAACCTGCAAACAGCTTAGTCTTATTTGAAAAATAGTATTAAATAGTATTTAGTTCACTTAGCAATGATGCTAACAGGATACTGAGTATTCCTTACACGGCAACACAACCACTTTGGTCTACATGAGTTGCAAAAATCAACAAAAAAAGACATTCCTTTGAAATAGCTCCAAGTAAAGAAGGGACAAACTGCCTCACATTAAGGCTTCAGAAAGGCATCGTTATATTGGTATCACACTGCAGTAGAAATGGGTTGTCTCTGCCGCTAGCAATGAACTTGCCCCGAGGCGTTGTGTATGTTTGGAGAAAGCAGAAATGTGTTGCACGCTGTTTGTGTGCACGATGCAGCACAGGAGTACATGGATAAAGAGTGTTACGTGTTACTTGTTTCCAAAAAGCGAGCCCTGCAGCAATATGATGCCAAAAAAAATCCTGTCTAAAAATGTCCTTTTCTGTCATCACACCAGTTTCCTTTCACCATATTGTTTTCCACACTGGAGCCAGGACTTTAAATATCCCCTCCAATAGGATAGACCTACTCTGTTAATCAAATGCAACGTACATACAAAACAACTTGCTTATGTGAGTAAATCAGAGTCATAATAAAGGGACCCCACCCTGAACACTGAAGCTATTGACGTTGTTTGGAGAGCAGCTCAGCTTGGCACGTGACGAGATAGGAGGGTGGGACAGACCAGTCAATCTGTAACATGAAGCAGCTGGAAAGCAGGGCAAACAAAGGGATCCCAGCCCTCAGCTTTTACAGCCTTTACAAGACAAGAGCCTTCATTATTTAACAGTCTTTACCACTGTCATACTTTCATTGTTTTTGGAGGTAAAAGTAAATCTAATATAACTGAAATTCATATTTTCTCAGACATACATGTATTTATTGACTCGTTTGCAAAGAGAAATTCAAATTTGACTTTGCTATTTGGCTTATTACTTGAGCCATTATTCGTCCACACGCTCCGCATCTTTAACCTCCCAGGAATTGGGAATGCAGACGGTGGATGGAGATGCACCCCGGCTAGTTTAGCATCCGTATATTTACCCATGGCCATCGGTCACCCATCACAAATCTGTCGTCAACTTAGGCCTTTGAGGTTGTTGACGGACCAAATGCAGCAAACACACACTTCCAAACTTTTTGGGAGGAACTATCATTATTTAAGACGCTAATTCATTATAAGATACTTAGTTAAAAGAAACGTTCCTCATTATCATGCCGGGTTCCCACTCTACCCAGCAAAATGCAATGGTTTTCTAGACCCAATCCCCTCAAATTCCAGAACCCAACACGACATATTTTGAGAAACGGATCCATTCAAATGTGCACAGTAGCTACCGTGTAGAAATGGCAATACAAATCTGAAGTCCCAAGCTCCACTAAACATCCATTAAATAAAAAACATTGCAAGAGGAAACAGAGTAGAATAAAAATAGAGCAGATTTTGTTGAAATCAAGATGAATTATTAATGAATTGATAGATTTAGGGACTTTAGAACAACGTCGAATAAATCAAATGTCTATTCTTGCAACTCAATGTATGACACTTTCTTTTTGTCATTCATTAGTTTCAGAAAACGTTCTCATCATATTGCAAATACTAAATCATTATTTTGAGGAAAAGTCAACATTTTACTAGGATTTTAAAAAATCTGATTGGCGAAAATGGGCTTCCATAGAAATCCTAGAAGCTGTTCGAATGACTTTTACTCCAATCTTGCCAAGTATACCTGTCTCATATCTGGTCAGAATTTGTCTTTACACTTGATATGAGACCTAATCACTTAAGATGTAACAATGCAGGGAGATAAAGAGTCTTGTTTTTAGACAATGCATCAGATGAAACTGTGTTTTTTTACATTTTTATTGGAAAATCACCAAATAACTTCAGAAAAACTGAAACTTTTGAGCATTTCTGGCTGATTTTGTATCACAACATGTCCCGATTCTGCTAAAATATAGTTCAAAATAAGTGTTCCCAGCAAATTGCAAGCTCTGATTTGTCTAAATATCCCACCTTGAGAGCGTTGATGGGCGCCTTTTGTAAATAAAATATATTATTATTATTATATTATTTCAAAAAATCTTACCAAGCTCCTTTTCACTCGTTCTCGTGGCGGATTTGTTCGAATATTTACTTGTTTTTGAAGCAGCATTTTTTTCCAGTGTAAGACTTCATGACACCACTGAACTCCTCACACCACACCTCAGAAGTTAGGAGGTTTAAATCCTCTGCTTTGCACTTCAGTACGACCACAGTTGTTCTGTTTGATCAACTCAATCACAACTTTCCCTCGATTTCCTGCCACAGCTACAGCGGAACATGACAAGCTGCATTTAGATTTACATTGCTTGAAAGTTTTGTCTGTAATTCCACAAAAAAGAGCATTATTCAGACTGGTATCACTACTTACCCCTCACTTATAAGCAGTCTTCTAATGATCCCTTGAATTACTCCCAGAAAAAAGGCAGGTTAATGTGAACTGGAACCTCTGCAGCTGCTGGGTTTCCTCAGCTAACAACAGACAGATCTTGATCCACAAACTCTGTACTTGTGGTGGAGGGAAACACCCAATTTTGACTCTTAATTCTTCAGCAGTAACACCCTAATGCAGTCATGGTTCCCTGAAGATAAGAACTTGTTGTGTATGGAGGGCAGGGTTCTGAGGGAAGACGGAGAGAGAGAGAGAGGGAGGGGGGGGGGATATTTTTAGGCGACGTAACCGCAAGATTAAAGAGAGGAGAAACAGCTGGGAGGCCGAGAGAGATTCTTTAGTGACGCAGCACATTGTATGCATGACTCCGCTTCTGTACGGTCAGCTGTGAGGCCCACTGCAGGCCTCTGGGGAAGAAACCTGTGTTTGTATGTTATGAATCAGAGAGGTCAAGCAGGATCCACTCGGGCCCTCCAACCTTTTCTTTCACAGATCAGTGATTACTACGCAGGAAGTTAACGCTCTCTGCTCGCTAACTTCAGGCAGCGCAGATCAACGCAGAGCGCTCCACTGAAGTGACATGAGACCACGTTGGTGCGGTGAGAGCTCAAGTTAGTCTAAGGCAGACTGAAATGTACAGTAAGAGGGCAAAAGTGAAGAAACACAGTGTCAACGCTACGGCCTGCAGCCTTTATGAGTGCTCCTCTCATTCATACAGGAGCGGAGGTGGGAGGAGTACTCAGGTCTTGTACTTGAGTAAAAGTAGAAGTACTCAGATCTTGAGTAAAAGTAGAAGTACTCAGATCTTGAGTAAAGTAGAAGTACTCAGAGCTTGTACTTGAGTAAAAGTAGAAGTACTCAGATCTTGAGTAAAGTAGAAGTACTCAGATCTTGAGTAAAAGTAGAAGTACTCAGATCTTGTACTTGAGTAAAGTAGAAGTACTCAGATATTGTACTTGAGTAAAAGTAGAAGTACTCAGATCTTGTACTTGAGTAAAGTAGAAGTACTCAGGTCTTGTACTTGAGTAAAGTAGAAGTACTCAGATCTTGTACTTGAGTAAAAGTAGAAGTACTCAGATCTTGTACTTGAGTAAAGTAGAAGTACTCAGATCTTGTACTTGAGTAAAGTAGAAGTACTCAGATCTTGTTCTTGAGTAAAGTAGAAGTACTCAGGTCTTGTACTTGAGTAAAGTAGAAGTACTCAGGTCTTGTAGTTGAGTAAAGTAGAAGTACTCAGGTCTTGTACTTGAGTAAAGTAGAAGTACTCAGATCTTGTACTTGAGTAAAAGTAGAAGTACTCAGATCTTGTACTTGAGTAAAGTAGAAGTACTCAGGTCTTGTACTTGAGTAAAGTAGAAGTACTCAGATCTTGTACTTGAGTAAAAGTAGAAGTACTCAGATCTTGTACTTGAGTAAAGTAGAAGTACTCAGATCTTGTACTTGAGTAAAGTAGAAGTACTCAGGTCTTGTTCTTGAGTAAAGTAGAAGTACTCAGGTCTTGTTCTTGAGTAAAGTAGAAGTACTCAGGTCTTGTACTTGAGTAAAGTAGAAGTACTCAGGTCTTGTTCTTGAGTAAAGTAGAAGTACTCAGGTCTTGTTCTTGAGGAAAGTAGAAGTACTCAGGTCTTGTACTTGAGGAAAGTAGAAGTACTCAGGTCTTGTACTTGAGTAAAGTAGAAGTACTCAGGTCTTGTACTTGAGTAAAGTATAAGTACTCAGGTCTTGTACTTGAGTAAAGTATAAGTACTCAGGTCTTGTACTTGAGTAAAGTAGAAGTACTCAGATCTTGTTCTTGAGTAAAGTAGAAGTACCAGAGTGTAGGAATACTCTGTCACAGTAAAAGTATTCTAAATGTTCCTCCAGTGAAAGTAGAAAGTACTCTCCTCTAAATGTACTTAAAGTAGTGACAGTAAAGTAGTCATTGTCTGATTGGTCCATTTCAGAATAATATCTCTGATATGTTTTATAATGATTGATCATTAAAGTGTTCTCAGAGCTGGTAAAGGTGCAGCTAGTTTGAATGGCTTTGTATACTGCAGGGTAGCTGCTGGATTTACTGCAGGTGAACTACAGTCTGATTTAAGGGGGATTATATTACCATCATTAATCCTAATCTGTAAAGTAACTAAAGGGATTAAATGAAATACAAGTGTCTCAAAATTGTAATGAAGTACAGTACTTGAGTAAATGTTCTTAGTTACTTTACATCACGGCATGGGGGCTTTAAAAAGAAAGGAAATAGAAATCATACATTAAGTATTAAAAACACAAGGGGGCAATAATCGATCCTTGAACTGGCAAAAAGTGTCTGTTGTACATTAAGCTTTCCTCGAAGCGCCTAACATGCACCAATCTATATCACACTATAAGCAGCTGCATGGTTATCAAATAAACATAGGAGTTCAAGAGTGTATCGGCCTTTTGCACATTTTCAGAAGTCTTGTTAGGCATTCTTGAGATATCCTATTCCTGAGAATGGCATGAACTCTAGGTCACAGA
Source organism: Eleginops maclovinus (assembly GCF_036324505.1). Taxonomy (NCBI): domain Eukaryota; kingdom Metazoa; phylum Chordata; class Actinopteri; order Perciformes; family Eleginopidae; genus Eleginops; species Eleginops maclovinus. Next base: position 21,708,507 of record NC_086364.1, on the reverse strand, counting down.
AACCTTTGACCAGCAAAGTTTAATGGGTTAATCCTTGAGTCAATGTCGACCTTTGTGCCACATGTATAGACATTTCTTCAAGACGGTTCACGAGGGAATTTAAAACAGTTCAACCTCGAGTGCAATTCAACATGTCTGACAAATTTGAACAAATTCCATCCAGGCTTTCTTGAAACACCAAAAGGAAAGTAAGAGGTGACGGGGCTTGAACTTTGCCATCTTTAAGAGCTGGTCGCCCCTCCGTAATAATGAGGAGACAAACTCAAACACCTATTGATCAATGGAAGAAGCACTCCCAAGACGAGGAGCAGCGATAAAGAGACTCCATAGATATCGATCAGTTCACACCTGACAGACTCACAGATTAAATATTTGAGCTCTTGCCAACACCAGAGCTTACACACACTCTCGGTTTAGACGGAGTGTGAGGGAGACAGCTGTGGACACATATAGCTCTCATTCCTCACACGTTTAACTTGCACTCTGAACTTTCTCCACGCTGTGAAAATGCGCTTTAGCTCCACCTGTTGTTCATGCCTTCGTCTCTGGTTAGGAGAGGAATGCCAACAGTTTTACCAACAAATACTATCTTCTTAATTTAATTTCCTCCCCAGATATAAAGAGCTAAATATAAAAGTAATGCTCCTTGCTCCGTCATCCTGTGACAGATTTCAGACTTCCTTTGCACGCACATTACATCAAAGCCTCTTCGCTGAAAAGGCCCCGTCTCTTTGAAGTCGGCAGGCTTTAGAAACCCTTTGAGATGTATCATAATTTACCGTTAATGACTGTTTAGTAACTCACGGGAGGGATAAGGGAATATCTGCTTCAGGGCGCTGCAGGATGAGTCGATGCACCGCCCGGCGAGAGAGCGTTCATTTCAGATCTTCACTTCGTATCTGAAAAATGAGGCGATGGGAGTTTTGGTGAGCTCTTTCTCTGACCCAGAATACTCACCAGATAATATGGATTATATATTGCTGTAACCTCTATGCAGGCAACTGGTCCCTGGTGGGAATACATATTACAGTATAAGCCTGACACTGGGGGTCGGCTTTGATGCCGTGTAAAGCTGCTTTTTGACTCTTATAATACATACAGTGGTATGCAAAAGTTTGGGCACCCCTCTGAGATTTCATGACAATTTGCTTTTCCTTTATAATAGAAGATCACAGCAACAACATTTGTTTTCCTACAAAGATGTAGACGTTTTAGTGTTTTCCAGACCAAAATTCTTAGGGTAGCATTACATAGTTTTATTATAATAAAATAAAATGCAAAAAATGGGATGTGCAAAAGTTTGGGCACCCTTATAAATAGCATTCATTTCAACACCTGTACGGATTTATAGCTGACAGGTTGCTGCACAAAATTGCTTTGATTAGCTCATTAGACCTTCAATTACAAAGACAGGTGGAACCAATCATGAAAAAGGCTATTTAACATAGGTAATAGCTGGCTGTGCCTGGCCTAGGTTCTTTCTTAGGGAGTGGCAAGATGGGGACCTCAAAACAACTCTCCACTGACCTGAAAGCTAAGATAATCCAACATTATAAATTAGGAGAAGGGTACAAAAAATTATCTGACAGGTTTAAACTGTCTGTCTCCACAGTCAGAAACGTAGTTGTGAAATGGAAGGCCACAGGAACAGTCCGTGTGAAGGAAAGATGTGGTAGGCCGACAAAAATAGGGGAAAGGCACAGGCGAAGGATGGTGAAAATGGTCACAGAGAAGCCACAGACCACCTCCAGAGAACTACAACAACATCTGGCTGCTGATGGTGTAGTTGTTCACCGTTCCACAATCCAGCGTACTTTGCACCAGGAAGAGCTCATTGGAAGGGTGATGTGCAAAAAGCCTTTCCTGAGTGTTAATCACAAGAAGAGTCGCATGAGGTATGCAAAAGCACATCTGGACAAGCCAGAAGCATTTTGGAACAAAATACTGTGGTCAGATGAGACCAAGATTGAGTTATTTGGTCATAACATGAACAGGTATGCATGGCGAAAAAAACACACTGCATTCAATGAAAAGAACTTGTTGCCCACTGTAAAATTTGGTGGAGGATCTATCATGTTATGGGGCTGTGTGGCTAGCACAGGTACTGGAAAACTTGTTAAAGTTGAGGGCCACATGAATTCCTTACAGTACCAGGAGATTCTTGACAAGAATGTTCTAGAGTCAGTCACAAAGTTGAAGCTACGCCGGGGTTGGATTTTTCAGCAGGACAATGATCCTAAGCACCGATCAAAATCCACCAAGGAATTCATGCAGAAGCACAGGTACAATGTTCTGGAATGGCCATCCCAGTCCCCAGACCTTAACATCATTGAAAATGTATGGATTTATTTGAAGAAGGCTGTCCATGCACGGAGGCCAAGAAACCTGACTGAACTGGAGACGTTTTGTGTGGAAGAATGGGCCAAAATACCACCTGCCAGGCTTAAGGGACTTGTCTGTGGCTACAGGAGGCGTCTACAGGCCGTTATTGCAGCAAAAGGAGGCAATACTAAATATTAATGGAATTATTTCTTAGGGGTGCCCAAATTTATGCACATGCCTATTTTTGTTTGAATGCACATAAACATGTTTCTGTTTGACCAATAAAAGTTATTTCACTACTGAGATGTTTCTGTTACCATAAGGTATAACATATGTTAAAATGAAGTTGCTGCTTCAAAAGCTCAGCAAGTGACAAACTGATGCAGTGGTTTTCCTAAGGGGTGCCCAAACTTTTGCATACCACTGTACATGTGACCCCTTGTCACTTTTGAGGAACTTCATTTTATGCAACTTGGTACTTCTACTCCACTACATTTACTTACTCCTTTAGTTGCTAGGCAGATTAGGATGAATGATGGTAAATATAATCAACCTTAAATCAGACTGAGTACTTCTACTTTACTCAAGTACAAGATCTGAGTACTTCTACTTTACTCAAGTACAAGACCTGAGTACTTCTACTTTACTCAAGTACAAGATCTGAGTACTTCTACTTTTACTCAAGTACAAGACCTGAGTACTTCTACTTTACTCAAGTACAAGATCTGAGTACTTCTACTTTACTCAAGTACAAGATCTGAGTACTTCTACTTTACTCAAGTACAAGATCTGAGTACTTCTACTTTACTTAAGTACAAGACCTGAGTACTTCTACTTTACTCAAGTACAAGATCTGAGTACTTCTACTTTTACTCAAGATCTGAGTACTTCTACTTTTACTCAGTACAAGATCTGAGTACTTCTACTTTTACTCAAGTACAAGACCTGAGTACTTCTACTTTTACTCAAGTACAAGATCTGAGTACTTCTACTTTACTCAAGTACAAGACCTGAGTACTTCTACTTTACTCAAGTACAAGACCTGAGTACTTCTACTTTACTCAAGTACAAGATCTGAGTACTTCTACTTTACTCAAGTACAAGATCTGAGTACTTCTACTTTACTCAAATACAAGACCTGAGTACTTCTACTTTACTCAAGTACAAGACCTGAGTACTTCTACTTTACTCAAGTACAAGATCTGAGTACTTCTACTTTACTCAAGTACAAGATCTGAGTACTTCTACTTTTACTCAAGTACAAGACCTGAGTACTTCTACTTTTACTCAAGTACAAGATCTGAGTACTTCTACTTTACTCAAGTACAAGACCTGAGTACTTCTACTTTACTCAAGTACAAGATCTGAGTACTTCTACTTTTACTCAAGTACAAGACCTGAGTACTTCTACTTTACTCAAGTACAAGATCTGAGTACTTCTACTTTACTCAAGAACAAGATCTGAGTACTTCTACTTTACTCAAGATCTGAGTACTTCTACTTTACTCAAGAACAAGATCTGAGTACTTCTACTTTACTCAATATCTGAGTACTTCTATTTTTACTCAAGATCTGAGTACTTCTACTTTTACTCAAGATCTGAGTACTTCTACTTTACTCAACAACAAGATCAGAGTACTTCTACTTTTACTCAAGACTCAGCATTAACCACGCTGATAACTGATCATTGGTACTGAAGTATGATGCATGGTCTGTAGCGTCTATGGGATACATTTTCCTCCACATAAGGCACTACAGTGTGGAGCAGCTACAGCTTCCTCTGTCCATGAAAATATACTGGCATTAAAATCCCATTACAAGATGGTTAAGGTGTACAGTCATTAAACTACATATGTTGTACTCCTGGTCTCATCTTCTGGTGTCATTCAGTTATATTTATACTTTATGAACATGCTGCTGCTGTTGACTCTCTCTAGTTTGCTGCTAAGCTGCATTTAGTTGCCTCCGCTGACTCTGGGCAATGACAATAAAATGCAAATCCCATAAATCCCTGCAGCCAGGCTCGGAAATCTGGAGAAAAGCTTTCCTACGCGAGCGCAGGCTGTAAAGGAGGCAGATTACGAAATGACAATGATTACGTATGGGGTGGGACTTTAAGGTTTACACAAACAGAAGGAAGATGAACACAGTAGGAGTTGCAGGAGTAGTGACAACGCTAGTACTGTAACTTTACAGTCTCACGGAAATCCAGCGATTTGATAAGCAGAACAAAGCGAAGCAGAGATGAAAGGAAACACGAAGTTCAAGACAAAATATATCTGTCATCTACAGGTGGGGAAGCGTCTCTGGGAAGGAGATCATAATGAGGACAGCTCATGGAGGAGCTCTACTGGGAGCTGAATCTGAAAAAGAGGCTCATTTGAGAAGCTCAAGGTCACTGACAACCCCGGGGGAACTGCTATCTGCTCCTGACAGCAGCCTCAGCCCCCACCCCACACACACACACACACACACACACACACACACTAAAGAGCTGCCAACACATTGCCTCGGAGTGGAGAGAATATGGATATTACACTAAGTGTGGTGGTGGGTGTGTCGCCTGGAGGTTAATGAGATCAGAAAGGCGGTGGTTGATGTTTGGTTGGCAGTGAAGCCTCCGTTTCACAGACACCGTTATGATCATCCTCACAGGTCTTTAGAAGCAGGCCTTTATGATGGATGTTAAACGTTTGAGACCATACGTATCAGTTCCTCCGGACACACGGAGACAGTGAGACAACCCAACGGGATGGCAGGAATGGCACCGACTAACTAACCCCTTAGATTGGGTCCCAGGGAGGTTTGAGACCCGGGAGGAATCCCCACGGTCAAAAGGAAGTCTCGCTTTGCCTCGTGAACACTAAGAGCTGGAGGAGCAGATGTTAAAGCTGTGTTTTCTGAGGAACTAGTGCAGGTTAACACCAACTTAAAACGTACAAGAGGAGGCTCTCGATCAAAACGTAGCAGAAGACGAAGTAGCAGAATATCAGATTCTCCCGGTTAGGATAACATTTCATCGCTTTTTTCAAAGAGGTTTTCTCCTCTCAAAATGAAAGAGACTTGGAGAGTAAATCTGGATCCTGGATAACACCGTTTCGTGTTAAAGATCAGTGTTTCCTCTGTGGAAGCTGGATGAAAGGGCTACGAGCTAAAGGCTAACGTTAGACAGCTTGTTTCTCTTCTAACCAAAAATTCTGACTTTTGATGACTAAAATCCTTCATCTGGTTAAAATAAGACAGTTTCTAATAAAAATGAGGCTGAAACTGGATAATAATACACTTTACGACTACGCTAATGCAGGGCAGAGGGGATAGGACGACACCGCTACACAGACCGTTACTCAGATCGATTTAATGCTTCTTCTTTTCTTAGAATTTGTCCATATTATTATTCCATATTCGACAGAAGGTTAACAAGAACTTAACTTAAGACAGAATGTACATTTCCCCTCTGTGGGACCATTAAGGGTTCCTTCTGTTCATAGAGCAATGTGTTTTGAACGGGGATTCCCACTATAACACTGAACAGCCATGTCGCGTTTTCAGAGAGATGAAGGGTTAGGTACGTTGGAGACAAAGGGAAGTGTTGAGTCTAGGAACAGATCCATTCAGTGGTACAAACAAGTCCATTAAACCATGAATTTAAAAATCCTTCAAATCCTCTCAGGTCCTGCTGTCTCTACCTCTACTGGTTTTGATCTTTTCATGCATAGTTTTCTGCCTGTTTGTACAATATGATGACTAAAACCCTTCATCTGGTTAAAATCGACAGTTTATAATAAAAAGAGGCTGAAACTGGATAAAAATACACTTCATGACGGCTTATTTAGATTTGTATAATGCTATTTGTATCTAGAATTGTTCCATTTAGAACCGGGACTGATTCCCACTATAAAAGCCATGTGACTTTTTCCGAGATTAGGGTTAGGGTTACGTTCGGAGACCATAGGTAGAGGGAAGTGTTGAGCCTAAGAACAGATGCTAAGGGTACTGGCCTTAGTCAGAAGCACACCACACAAGCTGGCCTTTTAGACATCCATCAACACGTTTGTTTTAGGGTCAGGGAAATTCATTTGTAATTAAGAGTTGACAGAGGAAATGTCCGAAGTGGTTCCATGGAACTGTCATTAAAAGGTTTTTCTTTCATAGACAAACGTAGCAGAAGGACATGCACCTAATTTAGAATTAATGCAGATGTAGAAAGTGTAAAGGTCTCATTTTTAAAGTTCATGAAACCGTGAAAGACTCCCCTCCGTATTGAGGAGAAACCTCCTTCAAATCCTCTCAGGTCCTGCTCTCTCTGCCTTTACTGGTTTTGATCTTTTCATGCTTCCCTATAAAAAGACAACTGGAAGCCGCCTGCTTTTACACAATGGAAATGTTTACTGAGGCTTCTGATGCGCACGGGTAAAAGTGCACATAGAGCAGGAGAAGTGCAGATAGATAGGAAATGCGTTTCAACCTCGCTGTGCTCAGAGAGCCTTTGATGTTGACATTAACAATCGCAATCAAGAAGAAAAAAACCGTCCTATCCGGGAGATGTTGGAAGTTCTTCTAAACTGCAAGGGAGGAAAAATAAATGCCGCATGTTTTGACATTTAAAACGTCTGTCTGGCCTTTTTCTGGCCGAGTCACGACTCCTCTCCGGTTTGATGGGAGAAGCATTTTCTGCAAAAGCAAAAGAAAAGCAGACATGAATTTGAAAGTCTGTATTCCTTACAGGAGGGACGGCTTCTTATCTTCCCCTCCAACCTGATCTTCTCCCAGGGGGCTTCAAAAGTGGCCTTTTACAGCTGTCGCTTCCCTTTAACGCACAACTCGAGAAGAAGAAGAGAGAAGTGGGTGTTTGAGCGGCAAGGGTTCACAACAGTCGATGAAACCTGTGCGTAACAGAGGGATCGGCTCTGGAGAAGGGGAAGAAACTATGAGGATGAGAACACCAATATTCAGAGTTGAATTTTGAATGATTCTCCTTTTTGTCTTGGAAGTTAGCACTGACTCCTCGGGGTTAAAGGCCTGATCCAGTGTCTCTCCCGGGCTCTCTTTGGCTTTCAACACTCTTTCTCTCTCTCTCTCTCTTTCTGCAAACAGCACCTTGCACTTTATCATGCTCACACATCCCCTGCTGATAATACTGACTCACACACCTCATTTTGGAAGCCTCCTTTGTTTGTTTGTTTAATTATAATATAAGTACCTTGCTTTACATCGTGTCCTTTTCCCAGTCTTTGAGGCCATGACTAAAGACCTTAAAGAAATGGCAGTAATGAGGCAGAGTGAATCCTATATTCTGTTCCTACTTGTGCTTTCATTTCAACAACTCAAGGACTAACTTGGTTAAAGAGTCTGAGTCAGTTCAGTTAAAAAGTTAAGTGAAAACCCTAAGAAGAAGAAGATGTTTAAACTCTTTGTCTCAAACATGGCTTGTTTACCTTTCTATAGCATGGAGATCGCCCACACGTACTCTAGTTTGAACATTGTAGGGTTCTAAGTAAATACCATAGTAGGAATAGGCGGAAAGAATCCAAGAAGCTTCTCGTCTAAATTTAACAGCATTTATTAATACAATGATATGATACGTTTACAAAGGACGCTCGGCCGAGGTCTTCTCCTATTTAACGGGTCCTCAGTCCACTTTCCAGTGGTTAGCGGTCTACAGCCGCGTAGGAGGAAGGGCTGATCTAAAACTGTTCAAGTCGTCTCTCATTGGTTAGTGGCAACGGGGCGGGTCTTCGGCACATCTGACTCGGTCATCTTCTGTCGCTCTCTTATGACGTAACCATATCTCTGATAATATCCTTGGTACACAGTTCATCTGATATTCGTTGGGAACATTACATAATGAAACGCACAGTGATAGTTGATATTGCAGCGTCATTGAGTGGGGGTTGGAGACGGTGTGTTTTAGTATGGAACTCCACGCGTCATTCTCCTCATACTCACAGACACGATATACCATCAGCTACATGAGGCTAAAAACAATAACATCCGCTGACCAGAAGTTCAAGGTCTGGTCCGTCCAGAGACAACCCAACAATGCAACATACACACCAAAAGAGTGAGGAATGAGTCCTTAAACCCAGAAACCAGTCAGCATTTTAGCTCCAGTGGTTCCCTCGTCCTGAAGTCAATGGCGTTTTGGGCGTGTTTTTGTTTGGATGCCTGAAGAGGTAAAATACGTCCCCCAAAACATGTAATGAATCTCCTCTGGCGTTTGGAACATTTATGTGAAGTAAATAATAACTCAGTGTTGACCAGTTGTGAGTTTTAGCTTCATGTCCACAGTGGATGTCATTTTTCAGACTGGGGGGGGGGGGGGGGACTGGGGGACTGGGAGGCAGCCAGACCAGAGTGCCTCAGAGGGGCTGGTGGGGGGGGAGTTGACTCAGATCAATTTTCTCTGTGTCAGGGACTTCCCTTCAGCAGACACAGACACACACACACACACACACACACACACACACACACACACACACACACACACACACACACACACACACACACACACACACACACACACACACACACACACACACACACACACACACACACACACACAATTGCCACATGATTTGCAGCATTACAACGATCCTGTTTGGAGTGTTTCAGAGGATCTGGATCTGTAGTACTTCCTTTTTTTAGTGCATTTTCTTCATTGTAAGCATCTTTATTGCACGACTTCCTGAACGTTTGATCTGTTAAATGTTATAACTTCAACTGATTTGCCACCTTTCATTTCAATGCTTCAATGAAAATGATTTTGCCTTCCTTATTGAGATTCTGAGAACATTTTCCATTAGCTTAGATTCAACTTTATTGCCATTGTGCAAAGTACAGGTACAAGCCAATGAAATGCAGTTAGCATCCAACCAGAAGTGCAAAGATGTACTACGATATATACAGAGAGAAAACAAATGACTCTATACATATGTTACACCAGTAAGTATTTAGGGATTGTATATGCACAGTATAGACAACCTGTACAGTTGGTGGTGTGTACATTACTGATATGGACAGTATATTAATTCAATCAAGGCGGGATGAATAGTGCAGTAACATGGTCGTTATTTAGTGCAGCAGTGAGGGCAATGATGCGATATGGGTTATATGTGCAAACAGCAACAGTAAACAGTATAAGCAACATGTACAGATGGTTATGTGTACAGTATCCTATGAGCAGTGAAGTTATTCAGATATGAATAGTGCAATTAACGAGTTCTACAAGTACCAAACAGTACATTAGTGAGTGCAGTGATGCTAATGGAGTGAGGGAGTGGAGTTCAACAGGGGCACAGCTAATGAAAGAAGCTTTACTGGTGCGGGAGCGGAGGCTTCTGTAACGCCTACGGGATGGGAGTAGGGTGAAAAGGGTTATGTGTACATCTAAGACACACTGTTCAATAACTCAGGCGTGCATTCTATTGAGACATCTCCTCATCATCCAGCTGCACACATCTGTATGTCACGTGTCTTTTTTATTCACACAACGTTGCATCACTTCGTCCTCGTGCAGGTACTGGCGCTCTCCGTCATGTTTCATATGAATATTCTGTTTTCATTTTGCGCTGCGAGGTCCTCCTCTGCTGTCAGATGGGTTTATTTGAGTCGCGTTATCGTCTTGCGGCGCAGATTGCGAGCCATCCCGATGTCAGTGTGACTTACTTCATCATTGGCTCAAATCAGCATCAAAGCCCCGGCAGACGAGGCTGCTGCAGATGGCGGCTGTGTGCTCCGCCGCCTCGTTTGTCTGAACGGCTCTGTCAAGCTCTCGTTAATTAGAAAGAAGAGGCGTCCGTGCTTCCCAGCGGGGTGAACGCTGCCCCGTACAGCCTTCAGTATTTAACCCCTCCCGTCTGCTCACACAACAGATCAGTGGATCATGACGTTGCTCACTGTTGCACACGAGTACATTTCTTGCACTTTGTTTTTCCTGCACTCCCATGAGCAAACTTTCTCAAAGCGTTGCTCGGTCTACATGCTGTGACGCTTCCAACGGTTCAGAGGCGAGTGCGGGGAATAGAGAGAAGGCCCTCTTCCGAGGACCGCAGACTCCGTGTGGGGGTGTAGGGATGGAGGAGGTCTGATAGGTACTGTGGAGCGAAGGCCATGGAGAGACTTGTAGGTGAGGAGGAGGGTTTTGAAAGTGATCCGGGACTTGATCGGGAGCCAGTGAAGGTGGATGAGGGTGGGGGTGATGAGCTGCCATGGTTCGCTGCGGGTGAGAACTCTGGCGGCAAAGTTCTGGACATGCTGGAGCCTCTCCAGGGTTTTGCTGGGAACCCCCGAAGAGGACCCCATTGCAGTAGTCCAATCGGGACGTGATGAAGGCAGGCATGAGTGTTTCTGCCACAGAGTCGGAGAGTGAAGGCCGGAGAATGATGATCGAAAGCAGATTTCGTGACCGATTTGATGTGAGCCTGGAAGGAGAGGGTTGTGTCCAGGATGACCCCCAGGTTGCGGACTGCAGGGGATGGAGAGATGGAGCAGCTGTCCATGGAGAGGAGCAGATCTCCAACCTTCCGGAGTTGTGACTTAAGATAAGAGATACTTTATTGATCCCAAACTGGGACATTTTTGCGTTGCAGCAGCATAACACAAATCAAGGCATTGCACATCATTAGAAATAAACAGTTCTAAACATAGAAACATCTCAAAATAGAAACAAAATAAGTAATAATATATACAGGCGAGTGCAAGGAGTGGAATATTCAATTGAAGCTAGTGATTAGTCCACCAAAGGGCCAAATAAGTATAGACGTTTATGCATAAAAACAATGCATACATGATTTCCCACAAATACTGTCAACCGGTTAATACAAAAACAGACCAGTGGGAGTCAAGTGTGACATATAGGAGATGGAAGAGAGAGAAGCAATAACACATTCAACAGAAAGCACTGTTTATATTTTTTAGGGAGTCCACAGGGATCTATACTCGGCTCACTGAAGTTGCTCTTAAGAGTTGTATCATTTCACTCAATCGAGTCTTGGCTTTATGGTTTGGGATTAAAACTCAGTTCAGAACAAAAAATGAAATCGAAAATGCCAGGTGCCCTAAAAAAAGGAGAATTTTGGTTCTGCTTTTGGTTTCGTAAACATCGAGGGTGCACTCGGTGTTGAAAATGGTAAGGACATACTGTAAGGGGTCAGAAGATTTCTAAGTATCCTTTAAGAATGTCATTTGGACGAACAGTCAGAGGTCAGAGCAGAAGTGGACAAGATTTTAGAATAGAATATGTCATAAATCTGTAAAGTTACTGATCATTACGTGCAGGATGTTTGGTTTAGTTCATTTATTCTAAATTTAGATTGTATTTAATGTTTGATTTGTGTTCAGATACACTGAAAGCTGTTAGTTACACGTACAGGTAGTACTAGTCATGCTTTTTTACACATGATATTATGAAAAAGTATTAAGGACACAATCTGCCATTTCAAAAAGTATTGGGGGCATGTCCCCAGCGTCCACAGTGTAAACCACACTGATGCTAAGTATACACATTGCCACTCTCTCGGGACTAGTTGGCGCTCCACAGAGGAAATCACTTGATTAATAATAGCTGCAACAACAGGCCGTGCACCGTGGACTGAAGGTCTTCAAAAACATCTCAAACTGCACCATTCATCTGCAACTCAATTCAACTGTATGCAATCATTTTACAGGTTCCATCAGCCGTATGCAACGAATAGGAGTCAGCATGGATGTGAATGCTTTCATAAATACCTTTTGTTCTCTTCAAGATTCATGTAAGAGGTTTGACTCCTTCAAACATTGGAATCAAGAACTGTCAAACCCCAACTCTTGGCTACAGTCTGCAAATTGACACTAGTTGCTCTTCCAGCTCCAGCTGCTTTATAACAGACTGCAGCAGTGGTGTGTGTGTGTGTGTGTGTGTGTGTGTGTGTGTGTGAGTCCATTACTTAACTGTTGCCACAGTTTCATTTCATGCTCGTACCTCCTCTGCTGCGACATGCCAACCCCGCTGTAGCAAATTGAGCTACGTCCAATAAGTGAACCAATATAAAGATAATGAGGCTGTGCTTCTGTGTGTAGAACAGATCAATTCAACACTGTGAAATGATCTCATAAAGCTCACAGAGTCTGTGTACTTTATGGGAGGAATTATTCAGAGCTGCACTGAGGGAGGCAGAAGTGTCGTCTACTTTCATAAAAGTAGACGACTGCAAATGATAATGAGAGCTACATATCAAACGAAGTGATGCGTAGCTTACTTCATTAGATGTTCGTATGCTTTTAGGTGTAGCCGCACAACTCGACGCACTTGTAGGACCCACCCTTGGAGGCACAAATGCCTTTCTGATTCCAGGAAAACTACGACTGCAGCCATGATAGAAGCTCTGGGAGGATGTAGCTTAAAAAAGCACAGCAGTACTATCAGCAAAATGCTAACAAAGCTCGCTAACGTGCTAACAATGACGACATCAGAATCAGAATCAGAATACCTCTATTCGTCCCACAGAGGGGAAATGCTAACAACATGATACCCTCCTGATGGTAAGCAGATATCATGTCCACCATCTTGTAAAACCGCATCTGGACATGTTTTGGATCAACCAAAGTTATATACCTTCTTTGTAGACATCAGAGAACAATTTTAAATACCAGATGCTTTCTATGGCACCTTTAAGGAGGAAGGGTTGAAATGAGGGTCTCCAAGGTCCCAGAATCACAAAATCCTCCCCTGCACAGACCACATAAAACTTGTGAGAAGAGTTATACAACATCATCTTGTGTTTGGAAAGCCCACAGCTGTGTGGTCATATCAGGGTGTCTTTTACTCCCACAAAAACTACAGCTGTTTCTAAATCATCCCAGCTTAAATCCTCCCCTCTTCTTCCAGCGTTTGCTGCTGAATAAAGCTGATCTTGATGCTCAGGCACTAAAAGCCTTCAGTTCCTCTCCATGGGATGTTTCCCTCCTGTTGAAGGAATTCAAAGCACCGCTGCAGCCTACACATAGTGATCTCACGGAATTACCCACACTCTCCAGAGGGAACATAGGATTTTTGCCAAAGGTGCACACACTGATCCACCCACAAGGAAACCAGAGGAACTCGCTGGCACCACCTTAGAGCGACGACAGGCAGCTTGCAGCGAGGTGGAGAACCCATGAGGGGGAATTGTGCAGCATTGTCTTTCTGTCCTGCTACTGCAACTGCAGATTGAGCTATGTCTTACTCACTGTGGCAGCAATGCTTAATTCGGGTTTATTCAACAGCAGCATTGCTCCAGGTAAGGAGATAAACAGGAGGCCCTTTCTAAGCGTCACAACACTCCTCTGTTTCATATTTACATGTTTGATGCCCTTCTGCTCTTCACATAGCCCGAGAGAAGCATAAAGTGGTGTCACATTGCATGAAAGAGGATCATATTTGACTGAAACGCAGTGAAAGAAGTTCATGTGAACATCTGTAGGCACATTTATTACATATGCTAAGTATTATAATAGGATTTTCATATCGCACTCGTCCTTAATGTAGAAATGGTAATTAATTGTGCAGCCTTAGGAAAGAGTTTTGAGTTTCAAATGTTCTATTGAGTCTTTCAAATTCAGTATTAAGTGACATCATCTCTGAATTCCTTCCGCTGATACCAGATCACTACAGAAAACTATTGAAGTATGATGTGAACTCCAACTCAGTTTTTTTCTTGCTGTTTGATACAAATGGTCCTTCATCTGGCTAGGATCAGCTGGCATTAAAATGAGGAGAAACTATTTTGGGCAATAGCCAAGATATTTCTGTCCTCTGATGAGGCTCTTTCTTTAAATAGCCCCGTGTCTGTGTCCCTCAGATCACGTTATATTTCTACTTCATTTATATTTCCGCTTCACCTAATCTGCCTTGCTTCCTGTTTTACACACACTACTGTACCGTTCGAGCACGTTATTAAAGCCCTAACTCCATTGTGAAACAAACGGCTCGGTCACACGGGCTCTTAACCTCGGGAATCAAGGGATCCATTTAAGAGCATCATATCACCCCCTGGCCCCGAGCTCATTAAAACATACAAATAGCAGCGATGCGGCCTGACCCATTTTTTTTGGATCCAGACTTGCTTTAAACACTGCAAGGGAGAATCACTGTGTGTTAGGAAAAGACAATACAGTTAAATGAGGTTAGCTTTTGTAATAAAATAGGAACAAAATGTTGAAACCCAACCACTTTTTAAACTAAAGAAATGAACACACTGGCCATTATATCTCTTCTCGTAAAACAAAAACTGACTGCAAGCAAAAGTACCTTTATTACGTGTCCAGCAATGGACCATAGGGAAGGTCATGTGAGTTTTTTGAGTTAGATAAACACGGAAGCGCAAAAATGATCATATAAAAAGCTATACGACAGATTTGATATGGCGTCTGTCACTGAGAGTTTAAGTAGTGGTTTCCTGTAGTTCAACTAAATGTTTCACTAACTGATGAGCTTTTCATTGTAGAGTTTTCCAACCAAACATTGAAAAAAGTCTGAGATTTTTGAGAAAAAGTGATAATATTGAGGAAATAGTCAGAAACTCAAAAAAGTCGAAATTTGGGAAAAAAATCAGATTTTTGGGGAAAAGTTACTTTAAAATAGTCGGAAATTCCTAAAAAATTAGAATTTAAAATCTTAAGTTTGAAAAGAAAATAATAAGGACAAAAATCAGAATTTGTAAAAATAATTCGACATTTGTAAAAAGTCGAGATTCAGAAAAAAAAATCTGAAAATAAAAAAAAACAGATCTTTTTTAGAGAAAAGTGATAATTGTGAAGAAATTGTCGGAAATTCAAGTCAAAATTTGGAGAAAAAACTGAAGTTTGAACAGAAGATGATGAGGGCCACATGAAGAAGGCGTTGGGACATTTTAAAAAGTAGAAATGTAGAAAAAAAGTCAGAATTATTAAGAAAAACTGGTAATTTTGATCAAATAATTGGACATTTTTGAAAGTCGACGTTTAGAAAACATTTAGAAAATTGAAGAAAAAGTTATGATTTTGAATAAATTGTCGGATATTCCAAAATAGTTGAAATTTGGAGAAAAAAACCAAAAGTTTCAAAGAAAATCAAAAGGAAAGAAATTGGGAAAAGTGTGAATTTTGAAAAGAAGATGATGAGGGCCACATGAGGAAGGAGTTAGAATAATGAGAAAATATTGGAACATTTTTAATGTTTTCAAATGAAGAAAAAAGTCTGAATTTGAATAAAAGTCAGATTTCTTTAGGAAAAAATCATAATTTCAAAAACACATCTGATCATACAACTGAACTTTCCATTTCCATTGGGTGACCACTGATTTCTATTGGTGTTGATAAAAGTCCATCACAGAAAGTCAATCAGGACATTGTGATGTATGATTTCCAAAATAAAAGAGCTTTGAAATCTGATATGTGAGCCTGTGTTTTTAGATAACAGTAAAAGGGTCCGTAATCCACTGCCTTAGACTGTATTTAATATCGTCGCGGATTGCGGTGAGATTATTCTCCTATTCAGCCTCTTTCTGTCCTTGGGTGTAATTGTTATCCTTGATCCTGTCCTGAATTCCCACTGCTACATCCCTAACATCACCATACTGGCCGCAGTGCAGTCCTACATCATTTTTATCGCTTCTATAGAGTGGGCTCTGATTGCACATTCGACATCTGAATGAGTGGAAAATGTTCCTATAAATTTTGATTTATGAGCCCCATACTGGCCATATCTGTACTGCAAGCTTCCCCCCCCCCACCCCGTATCTGGGTCACCTGATGAGAGAGTAATGGGTCTGTGGGACAGAGTGCCTCATAAATTATGCAGAGTCAGAGAGCTGTAAAAGACAAAGAAAGAGGTAAATGTATGGCTGTGACGAGCAGCAGGGGAACAGCCAGAGATAGAGAGAGTGTCTGAGGCTGAGGCATATTCTCTGTTGGTCTGTAACGAGACTAAAAACGATGGCTTTGTCATCTGCAAATAATCCAAACAACAGAATCAGGGCAGAGGTTTTGTGTCCCAGAGGTGCTATCCATCATGGTGCAGAGCTGATTCACGGGTCACAAACTGACAGCTCATTATGTGCTGCAGGGCTCCATACTTTACAGCGAGTTTGTACGCGTCTTCTTGAACCATTTCAGGACACATGATGGACAATCGCAGCCTAGGAGGTCGGATGGAGGTGTTGGGGGGGCGGGGGGGGGGGGGGGGGGGGGAGCATTTCAGGTCAATGCAAAACCAGTGGAACTTTCTCTGGGACTGTCACAAATTATTGGGTTGATCGCTGAGCCTCAGGAACTGACTTGAACCGGGCAAATTAAATAATATGTTTCTAAAGCTGGTGGAGGAAGACATATTTACAGCAAATGAACGCAGTTGAGTGAACTACACTGAACTGAACACACTGTGACAAAACTAAATTGCTGACATAACTGGCTCTATCGAAGAGACAATAACTGAGGCGGCTGCAACCAGTAACATACGTACCCATTAACATGCTAATTGGAGTTGATGGCAATGTGTGTCTTGCTTCTCCATCGCTTTGTTCCTAGGGCCGCAGTTTGAAGAAGATAAACCAAACATAACCCGAAACAACCTGGAGAGGACTTTCCCTTTCTGGTATTGTAATGGTTCACCAACTTGGTAATGCCGTAGTGCCTTTGAGCAACAAAACAAGTGCTTCCCAAGCCCTGAAGGATATAGTATCTGTCTTTCTAATAGTAGGATGGTTTAAATGCAGAGCCTTGTGTGTGCTGTGTAAATGTGTGGCAAGAAAAAAGAGGATTCCATCATTTCAATCCAAGCCCCTATAAAGTGTGGTGAAGGAATGAGTCCTGAAATGTGGGAATGAGTTAGCATTTCAGCCCTTCGAATTCGCTCATCTCAACACTTTTTGAACATGTTTTTTTTAAAGATTCAAAGGCTTTATTTTCACAGTAGCTACAGTGTGGATATGGCAATGAAAGGATCCTCCAACAATGCAAAATGGATATATATAGGACATAAAACAAATAGAAGTAGTGAAAGAAATAACAGAATAGAAATGAAATTGTGCAAGTAAAGTTAGATACCTGGAATAGGGTCTAAATTAAAGGTGCCATAGAATGGACTGTATTCACCTTGGCACAGCTGAATAAGGAGAGTTCGGTACATTGAACTGACATACCGTGAACCTCAAACACCATGTTTCCTCCTTCAGGTACAAATCCTGAATATGCATATCACAGCGGTAAAACGGGCGAATTACAACAACCCTTGTGTGTGACGTCGCACACGGTAGTCCAGCGCCAACATTTGCATACACCAGCTGCTGGAAACACTAACGCTAACCCTCACCGCTCCGTAACGCTGCTCTCCAATCTCCGACCAGCTGACTGTTCTTCAAACTCATCGGTTTCCTCCTCCGATAAAGGCTCAGACATGTAAGGCTGGATGCCAATAGCCTCCATGGTTCATCTCTTACAGTTTCAGTAAATTCACTTACTTCTGTGGGCTCTGAGGCAGCCATGGATTGCTCCTTATAAACCAGCCAATCAGAGCAGAGCTCGTCATCATTATTTAAATGAGCGCCCAAATAAGGCAATTCAGCTTGTTTCATTCTAGGAACAAATCATAGGGTTATAAATGGGCCTGTAAAACCACATCTGGACATTTTTTGGATCAACCAAAGTTATATACCTTCTTTGTAGACCTCAGAGAACAATCTAAAATGCTTTCTATGGCACCTTTAAGACAATACATCAGTAAATGCCCTACTCGTGAATGCTTGAAGCTTCTATGTGTCTTAAAACAGCGTGTCTAAATGAGACAACCTATTTTCAGTAAGCCAATGGAAAAATCCCATTGGCTTTTTTGTCGAGGGAGCCCTAGCAATGCTAACTTCCGGGTCTTTCTACAACCAAATGTCATCTCTGCACAGTTATATTGCGGTAGATATACTTTCCAATCCCCTGGGACCAGTGAAATGTAACATTTATGGACATCAAAAAGGATAAGCAAGTAAGCTATTCAGGATAAACAATAGTTTGGCTTTCACCCCCACCACCTCCTCCCCCCTGTTGCTCACTGTACTTGACGTTTTGTCCTCACATCTCCATTATGTACATGAGTGTGCTTGACCAGCTGTAACTAATGGTGCTCACACATTAAAAGAGCTGTGGGGCAGTTCGAGTTCAGATCCTGCTTCCTTGGACGCCCATTCAGAGGATTTCTTGGCGACCTCCACCCTCTACCCTCCACCCTCTACCAACACTTTAAACCATCGGGGTAAAATCCTGACGCGGCAGGAGCGTTTTTTTTTTAAAGATTCTGTCCAGATGGAGCGTGAAGAGGTATTCCCCTTCATCTTCCTCCTCTACGCCCCCCGCACCCACCGCCGTGTGTCCTACCTAATGAGGCGCTCCGTTCCAGCATGTAGGCGTCTTTATCGTGAGTCTTCGCCGCCTCGGGCGCCAATCTGTACACTCGTTACTCTGTCAAACCCCCAGACTGCTGCAGATTTCTCTCCCGATGATGCCTAAATAAAGCTAACATGTAGACACTTATAAACAACACATACAGCCAGATGCATCCTCACACACTCTTCAAGTCAAGAGGATCTATTTATATCGCTGGCAATTACAAGCCTTTTGACCCGATGCATGGACAAGCTCTCAATGTAGAAGAAACTATGGTACCACTTTACAATAAGACCACCCTATTAAAGGGTTTAGTTTGTAATTCATTTATTACTTAGGTTGTGAACACTTTATAAATCATTAATAAGCTTTTATAAGACGAGAGAGAAACAGGGCAACTGTGGCCGGCTGCTTGCCAAATAGTGAGCCCTTATTTATCTGTACTGCTAAGCCTTATTTTGGCTAATTAGCTTCCTTCCTCTTCTTCATCAGCCAGCATGCTTGGTATCTGTTGTTCACTGATGTGATTCTCCCCCAATGGCTGCTGGGTGATAGAAGAGGGAGGAAGCTAGGTAGCCAATATAAGGCTTAGTCATCTTGCCTAATAGTGAGCCTGTGTTGATGTGTGGAAACTATGTTAGAACTGGTTTATAACTGGTTCTTAATGGTTAATAAAGTGCTTGCAACCTAATTAATAACCCGATTCGCCTTATTCTCCTGGCGGCCATTTTGAAAACTCGAACGAGCCTGAGGGGTACACCTACGACTTCCGGTCATTCTCACTGCTGTGTGCCCCAATGCACTTCATCACACAGGACCAATTCGTACAGAGGACAAACCTTTCACCGCTTCCCAAATGATCAGGGAATACGCCAACAGTGGATAAAGAACATAAGAAGAGATCCTGGTCGTCACTTTAAGGTAATTGTCCCGATATGTCTGGCGGTGTTGTGAACTAGTCTCCATAACTACCTTGTATCCCTAGCCAGGCTAGTTAGCACGTTTTAGTAGATAAAGTCAGAGAGTCAGGTTTTTGACATCTACTGCCTTGGCCGAAATTAGTAGTGTATTATTTGAATCTACGTCCACAGATTCACTCGTACACATATATGAGTGACCTTGTTTGCATTAGCTTCTTATCACCAGTTAGCCGAGGTACCGCACACCAGTGTTGACTTTCCTTTTCTAGCTATGCTGCTATAGGAATCACATCGAGTCTGATATATCAAATTATAAAGGTAAAAATGGTTGTATGATTACATTGTTTTTTTACTGGTGCAGATACACGCATACACAAAAGGGGAGGCAAAGGAACGGTGGTAAGTTTGCGTCCTTACCTTCCACGTCGTGTATATAACCTTCGATCCAGTTACTGTATCCCTTCAGTAACACAGCCCGGGGGGTGTTGCTGTCTGTGCTGGCCCACTGCTCCACATTTTGGATGGTCGTTTCGGGCAGACCTGAAAGATTGGTCGTCCACACTGCTTTGGCACTCTCCATTGCTGCATTGACCTATGCGTCGGAGTTGAACTTCCGGGTTCGTGTACCCCTCAACGTCGTTCGAGTTTTCAAAATGGCCGCCAGGTGAATAAGGCGAATTATAAACCCTTTATGAATCCTTTATAAGGGTAGTCTTATTGTAAAGTGGTACCGAATTATATGTTCAAAGGTAGTCTTGTAAATGCCTTGTAAATAAATAGAGTTTTCCCAGCAATATAAAGCAAATATCAGAGAGGGAATAATAAATGGGGCAAAGCCTGCGAGCTAGTTCAGGCAGTCAACTCGAGCTCCAATGATACACTCGCGTATAACGCCCCTCGCCACTCTTGCAACCAACCAAACACAGTCTCCTAAATCTGGCGCTCTATTTAAGCTGTTAGATCCGCCTACCTCTGCTGCTGCTGCTGCTTCGTTCACGTTGGTGATGCTCTCCTGCCCCACCACCACCCCAGCTTCCACCCCAGCTTCATCCCCAGCTTCATCCCGAAATTCCACCTGTAGGCTCGGGGGATAGTTATCTAATCATCACTCAATGTTCAATGTTAATATGTGGAGTGAGGAGGCCCGAGCCTAGACGCCAAACTCAAACTATATACTGCTTCTAATAAACATATGAATGGAACAGGTGAGTTGTCTGACTGAACTTGTTAAAACTCAGAACAAAACCAGTTGGTAAACGGTAGTAAAGGACTGTTTGCTGACGGGATTCATTGGTTTCTTTAATGTGGGGTTGAATCATTAACGAGGACTGTTTATTTTTAATTGTTGCAGGAGGCAAACAGAGCAGCTTCTGTTTATGTGGAGGTTGCCACGAAAGGTAAAGTATTTTGACCACAGACAAATAATACACAGACTTTGTCTTCGTCCGAGAATATAAAGTGCGATAATTACGTCAACGAAGCGGCGCCTCAGTGGGTTGAAGTGTCGCTTCAGCCTTTACACTGGTAACGGTATCGGCTCGTGCATTTCTGTTATGGTTACGGTCCTGAACTGGTGCGTTGTTTGGACATGCCGACAAAATAATATGAGTCTTTTTCCAAGATGAATGACCTTTTGGATTAACAAAAACCCGTATGCAAATAGTATTATAGGCGTGCATGTGAGGTTCGTGGGGTTCATTGGTCTCTTTTAGTTTTAGGTATCAAATTGGTATCAAGAATCATGATTTCACTCGTATCAGCAACGACTTTCTGCTATGGTAACAACTTTTACTGTCATTGTGAGTCTATTACCCAGCTAAATACCCTTTCACAGTCCTAATTCCCAGCATTCAACACTGGTTCCTGCTTCTACAAAAGTTCAAGAGGCTAATTACAGTGGATGTCTTCCTTAACAAATATTCTTAAATGCCTCATATTTCCCATAAATCAAACAATAGCTCCCATTACAATTTAGTACATAGCACATACAGATGGGGGGAATTCATGCAGACTGAGATATGTATGATTATAAACATGACTAAATCCAGCATACCAACATTAACTGACACTGTACCTCCGAAATTGGCAGAAAACAGTTGCACAACAGCCAGTAAACACACACATATAAAGTTAGAGTTGTTGGTAGCAGGGATGAGTAGAGACAGTGATGCTGATGGTGGTTTGCCTGGACTGCAGCCGTCACCATTAATAGAAGCAACCGGATTAAATGGCCTTCTGGTGCCAGAGAGTGAGTCCAACGGCCATTAGTCTCCTTAACGGTCGGGTCATATTTACTCTGTCTGCTGCCACTGACTGTTGTTAGTGAGGTGTCCAATGGTTGGACCAATGGTTGACTTACTGAGGGCTTAGACGGTGCAGACTGCCGAGTCTCTGCACCACTAAAAATTGCATACTGTATTCACTTTTAATACTGTCTTCATATTTGACGGGACATTGTTACATTCCCTCTCTATCTCCAAAATCTGCTTTTAGAGTTTGATCTATTATTGAAGCAGACTTCCTCCGTTCATTTCCCTCAGGCACAAATAAGTTGGAATAAATAGTACCTGCCTAAGCTCACTTCAGCATTAATAATATACCGGTTAAATCCAACGACTTAATGTAAGAAATGTCCCCGTTTCCACAAGAAGGAAAAATATTTCAGAAAATAAAACTAATTCAACAGAACATGAAACATTTTTACTTCTGGATATTTTTAACAACTGACTCCATAGTTTCATAAATTTCTACACTACAGTATCACACCAATAACAAAAATAAGTTTCCTGTGTATTTGATGAATATCATTTTTGACAGAAATATTGTTTTCTGGCATCACTTCAACTTTTTACGGGGAAAATCTGCATTTTGGTTTGAAGGCGGGTGGGTGGGTGGATGGGTGGATGTATGGATGTATGGATGGATGGATGGATGGTTGGGTGGATGGGTGGATGTATGGATGATGGATGGGTGGGTGGATGGGTGGATGGATGGATGGATAGATGGATGGATGGATGGATGGATGGTGGGTGGGTGGATGTGTGGGTGGGTGGGTGGATGGGTGGGTGGGTGGATGGATGTATGGAAGGATGGATGGATGATGGATGGGTGGGTGGGTGGATGAATGGATGGATGGATGGATGATGGATGGATGATAGATTTATGGATGGATGGATGGTGGGTGGGTGGATGTGTGGGTGGGTCGGTGGATGGGTGGGTGGGTGGATGGATGTATGGAAGGATGGATGGATGATGGATGGGTGGGTGGGTGGGTGGGTGGATGAATGGATGGATGGATGGATGATGGATGGATGATAGATGGATGGATGGATGGATGGTGGGTGGGTGGATGTGTGGGTGGGTCGGTGGATGGGTGGGTGGGTGGGTGGATGGATGGATGGATGGATGGATGGATGGATGGATGGATGGATGGATGGATGGATGATGGATGGGTGGATGGGTGGGTGGGTGGGTGGATGGACGGATGATAGATGGATGGACGGGTGGATGATGGATGGATGATAGATGGATGGATGGATAGATGGATGGATGGATGATGGATGGATGGATGGATGATGGATGGATGATGGATGGGTGATGGATGGATGATAGATGGATGGATGATAGATGGATGGATAGATGGATGATGATGGATGGATGGATGATGGATGGATGATGGATGGATGATGGATGATGGATGGATGATGGATGATAGATGGATGGATGATAGATGGATGGATGGATAGATGGATGGATGATGGGTGGGTGGATGGATGATGGATGGATGGATGATGGATGGATGGATGGATAGATGGATGGATGATGGGTGGGTGGGTGGATGGATGGATGGATGGATGGATGATGGATGGATGGATGGATGGATGGATAGATAGATAGATAGAAGTACTTTATTGATCCCAATTTGGGAAATGTTTGCAGCTACAAAAAGACAAGGCGTTCTACATTACAATAGAAATAAAATAGCCTTAAAAAAAGAGTTAAAAATATACATGTCGGACTAAAGATGTACACAAAATATCAACACAACTTAATATAAATCAGGATAGTGTATATACAATAAGTGTGTAAGGTGTGGAATATTAAATAGAATATAGATGTAAAAACTGTAGACAACAAACCATTAAATAACTCTCTGCTCAGCCTTTGTCTTCTAAGGCTGCGTTTTACAATCATTCCTGATCACTATCTTAGCCTAGAGGTCACAGAAACCCAGAAAAGATTGACCCATCTCACATTACACGGGAAATGATTTAGTGCTATCGTAAAAAGTATTGATTTCGGACACTTTAATATCGGCTGGTGGTTTCCAAATAGGGCTTTATTTGACAAATGTGATTTATTCCCATGCAGGTTGCTACCTGTCACTTGCATTACTTTGCACTGTCATCCAATGAAACGAGGCTCCCTTGTCCCCCCCCACGCCCCCCACCCCACACCCCACACCCCACACCCCCAGCCTGCAGTC
This sequence comes from Eleginops maclovinus, assembly GCF_036324505.1. Taxonomy (NCBI): domain Eukaryota; kingdom Metazoa; phylum Chordata; class Actinopteri; order Perciformes; family Eleginopidae; genus Eleginops; species Eleginops maclovinus. Next base: position 21,684,414 of record NC_086364.1, on the reverse strand, counting down.
ACCTCTATTTACATCTCATTAGGAAAGAGATTGCCTCTTAACCGGCGTGTACTCCGCTTCATGCAGGACCCCATCTGGTGTGTGTGCAATAACATGCATCATTCCCCCCCCACCCACCCCTTGTGCCTGGGGGGTTTACAGCAGGCCACGGGGACCACGCCACTGGATCCTGTGTAAATGGGCGGCGGGGAATCAAATCACATGAGATGGAATTTATTTTTCAATCATAATGAAAGAGGGGAACACCTGCTGTCGGGACACCCCCCCCCCACCTAACCGCTCCAACATGCTGTCATGCTTTGTTGTGTCAGTAATGGCATTTTTCCAAACAGCAAAACATTCCTTAAGACTCCAAACTAAAACACCTGAGACAGAGGAGTACGTTATGAACTAAATGAGACTCTTGAGGAAGCCACTTATTTTTGTGTGGGCTTGAGCTGCTGCAGAAAGCGGGATATCTCATGAGTCTCACTTTGGTTTCAAACAGAACTTACTTTCTTTTAATAACCCAGTTCTATTATTGATGAACTAATGTAATGCTTGCAACCCAATCATGTATAGTACATAGGTGTTCAGATGTGTGGGATATTCACATCTTGAGTGAAATGTTGCAAGAATATAGATAGAATAGATAGATAGAATCGGAGGATGAAACCCTCTTTATTTGTCACATACATGCACACAGCAGAGCACACACAGTGAAATTGGTCCTCTGCATTTAACCCATCCTAGTACTAGGAGCAGTGGGCAGCTATTGTGCAGCGCCCGGGGAGCAATGGGGAGGGGGGATTGGAGGTGTCCGGTGCCTTGCTCAAGGGCACCTCAGCAGGGCCTAGGAGGTGAACTGGGACCTCTCCAAGTAGCAGTCCACTTTCCATATTTCAAGTCTGATAGGGGACTTGAACCGGCGACCCTACGATTCCCAGTCCAAGCCCCTACTTACTGAATATGGCAAAACAATATGCTTTACAATACAAGGTGTGCGATAAGCAAGGTGATTCAGAGTGACTTCAAAATGTGTGAATGCTGTCATAGTGTAGAGTATTTATCTAGATTTGCATAAAATCTAAGACATAAAGGTTGATTACAGTCAGATCTGGCATTTCTAATGATTTTCAGTATTGTTATTTGACATATTAGCACCTTTTTTATGCAGTTTGATCCACAATTTGCCCAAAAAGATCTGTGTGTCCATATTTCCTTACACCCTGACAGTCTGTTGAAGTGCTGTATACACAAAATAAGTCATACATGTAGACCTGATGTGATGAGAGCTTTGTGGAGTAGAAACCAGGCGGAATAATGTCAGCACAATATGAAGTGTGCGGTCCGGACAAAGGAGGAAGCACAGTGCGGGAATGTGCTCCTTTGTTGTGGAGCTGATTAATGAACGGCCCCTGCAGACCACAGCTGGAGCCTGGCATAATGATACAGGGGTGTGTGTGTGTGTGTGTGCGTCTAGGGAGTTGTAAAAAGGGAGTAATGTGTACATCTGTGTGTTTAACTGATGGGCCAAAATTGGTCTCCTTTTTTGTTTGTGAGACTTTGTGTGTCTGAGCGGTTTAACGGTGGTGTCCTTTCTGGATATACTGTAGATCTATATGACTATGAGCATGTCTGTAGACTGAACATTAAGCTCGGTATTGGCCGTCCTGTTTACATTTGTGACGGTTTGATTAAGATGAATTCAGATTTTAGCAATCGTGAACATTTCTTGCATTTTTGTTTTGCTGTTTTATTAAATGATGTGTTTAATTTATTAAGGACTGAAACATCATCTGATAAGTCAGAGCTGATTGGCTGTAAGTGTGTGTGTGAAAAGTGAATGAAGAGGAGACGAGAGGGCTTAGACGACATCACCAGGGGTAAATAATACAAACAGAACATGCAAGAAGTTGACCATCTACTGGAGCTTTGGTGAGCGGAAGTACAGTTTATGTATCGATGGATCGATTGCTATTGTAACCACGGTGACGAGTGTCTGTGTTTTCCTACAGTCTGATGTTTTCATCACGGTTGTTGTTATTGTTAAGTTTTGCTTCGTGATGGTGCTCTTTACTCCATGTATTAAGGTACAAGAAGCCTTCATATATCTAAGTTGTTCATGCCCCACCAGTTTTGTACACCACTGGGTGAGGAGAAGGGAGGTTCCTAGAGAGAGAGAGAGACGGGGGAATGCTATGGGAGAGCTAACGGTATATATGTGTGTGTGATAATTAACATACTTCTGTGTTGTTTTGGCGTGGTTCCGGACGACAGTAACCTGTCTCAGAAGTGAATAAACTCCCGGACAAAAAGAGACACGAGGCCTCCTTGTATTCTTACAGCGAGACAATGATGACTGAATGATGCGATGACGACATGTGAGGTGCGCGTAACCAATCCAAGCTACAAGGACTGATCCAGTTCAGAGCCCAGACCACCGCTCTGATGCTTTTAAAGCAACTTCGAGATTTTAACAGTAACAGGGCACAGCGGCCATGGTGGCTGTAGGACGTACAATTATTTGCGGGGCATCACGGCCCAGACCGAGGGGCAGTGAAGGCCAAGGCCGCCGTGAAATTCCCACCCTGGTTATCATGCTATTGCATCATCATGTATTAGATAAATGACAATAATAATATGTAAGGCTATTCATTCTGGTTCAATATATGGTGCATTTTGCTGCAATAATGGCCTAAGAGTTGATCAATTCTCCCATTTGCACTTAAATGCATTTCATTCTGACTGCATTAGTGCTTTCAGCGTTTCGTCCCACCCTCAGATTTATCGCTTTAGCAGAAGTTCCCGCGTGAGTGCCCATCTGATGTGTTATTGACTCTGAATTGATCATCTGAATTATTTAAATGAGGTGTGCGTACATTGCCAGCGTGCAGTTTAGGTAAAGCAAAGGCGTCCGACTGTACCGAGGGAACTGTCGATGTCGGTATTCATGCATGCGAGGATTACTGGACCTATGATTGTGCATGAACGAGTTAATGCGTTAATGCACACAGCACGTATAACTTCCGTCCCGTTAACTAAATGTGTTTCCTGCGCATTCAAAGGCAATGTTTCTGTGGCAATAACAGATTCACAGAGCTCAGCAATATGTCCCCAAGATCCAACCCCCATCCTTCCATCTTATACAGTGTATTCAACCTTTTCTGTCAGTTTTCTCTTCCAGTGAAGGACGTAGTTATGGGGGGGGTTTCCATTCACGACGGGGGGCTGGACAGTCCAGGGTCTATGGCTGGGAGCAGAGTAGACCCGTGGGACGAGCATCCGACGTGTTGTAAACCACAACAGCCTCATAACACGAATTTCCACGACGCTCGAGCCATTTCTCATCTGCCACCTTGACAATCCCACTGAGACCCTCACCAGGCGGGACAGCAACCTCAGCATCGGAGGAGGGGGGAAGTATGAGCTATAGGTGGAGATTTTGGAGAGAATGGTGTGGAATGACAGGACACAAATAAAGTTGGTAAGGTTTGATCTGGTTTCTCGTTTGCTTGGGAATTCAGATTTTAAAAAAGGGTTCTTTTCATTTCCCGATTCTTTCCAAAGGTCCTGAATTGTCCACAATACGCCTCTGAAAACAAGACTGTGTCCAATAGGCTAGTTGTTGAGACATTTTGCACAAACAGATAACTACATTCGAGAGCAATCGGATGAAACCTTGGTATTGGAAACATCCGGTTTCGCTTTTGGACCATGTGGATTTCCAGTCACCACCACAAGAACATCAGGATTCATTGCCTCTTTCTTGATGTTTTATTGTTCATAAAATATTGATCTGGAGCTGTGTGCACATAAAAAAAGGCTAGTGGCTGGCTATTAATGTCTCTGAGGTAATGCTATATTAATGAAGAGTGGGCAAGGCAGGAGCCACCAGCCGCCCGGCTCCAGAAACAGAAACGCCCGAGGTTAACCTCTTGATTCATTCAGCACCTCGGGGTCTCTCTGAGCGGCAAGAGTCCGCCTGTCCTGTGCGTCAGAATCGACTTCGTTTTAAGGTTAGCATTTAGCAGCTTTACAGTCAAAGTTGAGGCATTGTCTTAATATAAGTTCCTCTGAATCTCACCATGAACAAAACTCTTTGAGATTGTCACCTTCAACACACACACACACACACACACACACACACACACACACACACACACACACACACACACACACACAACCACACTGTCCAGCCAGCTATGCTAACCCCTCTCTGCTACCAGCTCTGTGTCCTGTGATGTTACATGTGCTCCAGGAGTGTTAGATCAATAGCCATGCATCATTAATATACATCCAGACACACACACAACACACACACACACACACACACACACACACACACACACACACACACACATATACACACGCAGGCTCCTTTCCCCCCTATATTCTGCAGCATCCGTCCTTCTCCCCTCTAATGTTTGGGTCAGGTTCATGTCCTCTACCTCCATTCATGAAGAGGGAGGAGAGGGGGAGACGGGGGGGGGGGGGGCGTGGATGGAGGGAGATAAGGGGGAGAGATGGACAGAGGTAGATAGAAGGGGAGGGATGGAGAGGAAAAAAACAAGCTTTGAATACAAATGAGCTGACACACATAATGCATTCCCTCCCTCCCTCCCTCTCCTCCCTCCCTCTCTCTCTCTCACACACACACACACACACTCTTACTCTCTCTCTCACACACACACATGTTCCTGCACTCTCCTCCGTGCCTCCTCATTGGACCGATGCACGCTGCACAGGAGGCAATTTCGGCCACTTAATTTATTACTCATCATCGCCCGGTTGTTGGTCGGAACAAGCTAATTAAAAGAGGAGGGTGTGTGTGTGAGAGTGAGAGTGTGTGTGTGTGTGGAGGATTGGGAGACGTTGGAGCTTCCGTCTCTCACGCTTCACCGTGGACCGAGAGGGGGGAGAGTAGAGGAGGAAGAAGACCGAGGACAGCTGGATGGAAGGAGGTTTTTTTTTGAACACCACAATCTGATCTGACATGACCACCGCATAGGAATCAGGTGCCACGGCAACCGTCAAGCACCGAGACGAGGTAAGGAGGGAGGAAAGGAAGCAAGGAAAGGTTACTTGAAATGCCTAAAAAAACACGTTCTGCTGTTAACATATCACACGTCCCTTTCTGGTATTTGAGTGTGTGTGTCTGTGTGTGTGTTTTGGTTAGGGGGGGAGTGTCCCAATGTGTGTTTCGCCTTGGTATTCCCCAAACAGAAGCCCTTAATTATCCAGCGCCGGGTAAATCCTATTATGGATTAACTCTCCTCCTTGACTTTGTCCTATTAATAGTAGAGGAGGGAATGCCGTGTAGTACAAGGAGAGGAGGCGTTTGTTTGTTTGATGTTTGTTTGTGACTCAACCCAGGTGTGTTGTTTGGCACCGGACTTCCTGTACTGCATGTGGATGATATGCATGATAAGAGCATGCAGTGTGACAAAAAGGCTCACACACCACCACACACACAGAAATTCCAGCACCACATGAGAGCAAATGGACAGTGACAGCACTGGGCTGCAGGTAAAAGCTCAAATCAAAAATGCTGGAACAATGTTCTGCAGTCCGAGCCTTAAATATTTAGGCTATGGGAGATGTAGCACTCAGATATAGACGGACAGCTGAGTGACATTTGGTATTTCAACGCTGCATTGCTGCTGCACAGACCTGGATTTATGCACAAAAAGCTAGAGCATGATCCAGATTGTTGTACCCAATTAGCCTCCTCAAGTGTGTGTGTGAGTGTGTTTTCACATGCAGTGTGTGTGCTGGATGTCCTGGGGCAGGGTGTTGGACTGCAGAGGCAGCAGAGAGGACATATGGCTGCCTGAGCTTCTACCCTTATGACTGGGGTCCTTAAAGGAGCAGCAGAGGATTCAAATGTCCTGCTCTCTCCACGATTAAATGTGTGTGTGTGTGTGTGTGTGTGTGTGTGTGTGTGTGTGTGTGTGTGTGTGTGTGTGTGTGTATGTGTGTGTCGGCTAATTCAACTTTCCCCTCTGCAGCTCCACCATTTTGATTTCAGTTCCCACATGTTTTGGTTGTGTCTCTGTAATTGTCATTGTTTCCCTCAGATGACACACATCTGTCTCCTGCACACCCACACACACACACACACACACACACACACACACACACACACACACACACACACACACACACACACACACACACACACTGTGTTGACAGGTAGCTTTGATTTCCTCTGATTGATAGATGGACAATCAGATTAGCCCCCTTTCACTCTGACCTTGCTAATAAGATCAAAACCAGCTGGACAGCCTCCTCCATCCAAATCTCTAATACGTGCACAAAAGCTACGTGCATTTTAACCAGCATGCAACTGTGATGCATAGGTCGAATCTGAGCCAGGCTGCAGTCAGGACTTCTGGGGCATCCTACATCCCCTTTCATAGCATCAAATAACTTGTTAAAACCACACTTATTACCAAAACTTGTCTGAGACAGCATGAAATATAGAATAGCCTCTGTCACTCAAAGGTTTCTCGTGAAGTTAAATTTGGGCACCGACTGTCGTCATCTTGGCACTGACGACTCCATCTAACTCGCTAATCCAATAATGGGTAAGAGGAGGATCATTGGAGGTGGTTTTGGCGAGCAACATGTGAGCAGAACCTGTCACTTAAACTGGCCACGTCTTCCCATGTGCATAGAAAGACTCAGTATGGTTTGAAGTGGGAAAAAATCCACCAGCAGCCCCTCTCTTTGTGTCAGCTGTTTGCCGCTGATCTTGTAGAGTTGAGTTGGTTTTCAGCTTTCTTCTCAGCTACGTGCAGTGGTTAAGAATGACATTGTTAGAGCCTTGAGAGTGAAGGTGTGGGCCAGACAGCACAATGGGTTTAAAGGCACCGAAACATTTCTGGAAAAAGCTGAGGAGAGCTGCAACGAGGTTATGTTTTTTCGGGTTGGTTTGATGCTTTTTTTGTCCGTCTGTCAGCAGTAGAACTACAGCCCCTAAAACTTGGAGTAAGGGTGTAGCTTGGACCAAGTAAGAACCAATACAATTCCTGAACGGATCTAATAACAGGGCGACAGCACACCTTATTTTTTACTTAGGGAAACAACCTTGACTTCTTCAAGTTCTCTGTAGGTTCACTACAACGAGAAACACCTTTGACATAACGTTATTGTACATTCATTGATTTTGGAAGCTCTAAAAACTGAAGATATATGTCCGGATTTGGAGGCTTTGGAGTTAAATACTGAGTAATTAATGACACTTTCAAGAAACTTGCCCAACACTGATTTGAATGACCTTTAGAAATGAAGTGTAAGCCTCTAACTCTGTGTCCCTATTCTGCATATTGAGCAGAAGACAGATTTTCTCTCATACATCATCATCTTGTCATCAGTACTCAGCGAACACTTCTGAGAAAATTTCTCTCACACCAAATGTGCGTGGGACAGCTCAGAAGCCTTGCACGCTCCCGTGGAGAAAACAAGCTTTCGTTCTGTGCGTTAAAACCACCCCTCGCTTGGTGTCCCACTTATCAGTTCTTAAACATCAAAAAGCTTCCACACTTCCTCGCCACCCGAGTGGTTCGTACGGTAAAACTGTTCTTATCTGCCACCACCGACTCATGCATGTTTGTGCTTTCTCAGCCGTTGGCCCAAAAACTGTGGAGGAGAGCCTCTTTGTTCTGCCTCCCCCTGAGGGGAAGAAACACTGAGAAACACTTCCCATCAGCCTTCAGTGGAGAAGAAACAAAAACCAGTCCTCTGTTTCTCTGACTGTTGGTTTCCGTTACCTGGGGCTTCTTGCTTGTTCACCCTGGCAGCCTTTACTCTTTTGCATGGATTTCAGGTGTATATCAGTATGTAGAGTCTCTACTTTAAAGAGTCCTCTCCTGCTGATGTTCAGGTGTATATCAGTATGTAGCGTCTCTACTTTAAAGAGTCCTCTCCTGCTGATGTTCAGGTGTATATCAGTATGTAGAGTCTCTACTTTAAAGAGTCCTCTCCTGCTGATGTTCAGGTGTATATCAGTATGTAGAGTCTCTACTTTAAAGAGTCCTCTCCTGCTGATGTTCAGGTGTATATCAGTATGTAGCGTCTCTACTTTAAAGAGTCCTCTCCTGCTGATGTTCAGGTGTATATCAGTATGTAGTGTCTCTACTTTAAAGAGTCCTCTCCTGCTGATGTTCAGGTGTATATCAGTATGTAGCGTCTCTACTTTAAAGAGTCCTCTCCTGCTGATGTTCAGGTGTATATCAGTATGTAGCGTCTCTACTTTAAAGAGTCCTCTCCTGCTGATGTTCAGGTGTATATCAGTATGTAGCGTCTCTACTTTAAAGAGTCCTCCCCTGCTGGTGTTCAGGTGTATATCAGTATGTAGTGTCTCTACTTTAAAGAGTCCTCTCCTGCTGATGTTCAGGTGTATATCAGTATGTAGTGTCTCTACTTTAAAGAGTCCTCTCCTGCTGATGTTCAGGTGTGTATCAGTATGTAGTGTCTCTACTTTAAAGAGTCCTCTCCTGCTGATGTTCAGGTGTATATCAGTATGTAGAGTCTCTACTTTAAAGAGTCCTCTCCTGCTGATGTTCAGGTGTATATCAGTATGTAGAGTCTCTACTTTAAAGAGTCCTCTCCTGCTGATGTTCAGGTGTATATCAGTATGTAGTGTCTCTACTTTAAAGAGTCCTCTCCTGCTGATGTTCAGGTGTATATCAGTATGTAGTGTCTCTACTTTAAAGAGTCCTCTCCTGCTGATGTTCAGGTGTATATCAGTATGTAGTGTCTCTACTTTAAAGAGTCCTCTCATGCTGATGTTCAGGTGTATATCAGTATGTAGTGTCTCTACTTTAAAGAGTCCTCTCCTGCTGATGTTCAGGTGTATATCAGTATGTAGTGTCTCTACTTTAAAGAGTCCTCTCCTGCTGATGTTCAGGTGTATATCAGTATGTAGTGTCTCTACTTTAAAGAGTCCTCTCCTGCTGATGTTCAGGTGTATATCAGTATGTAGCGTCTATACTTTAAAGAGTCCTCTCAGTGAAAGCCAGAACCTGCTTTCTTTGACGGTGAAATTGGCAGCTACTTTTACTTACAAGTCTCACAGAGTCGAACCAACCCCTCTCTAAAAGAGCAGTCTTGGTTGGCACGTTGTATTGTTCGGAGGACTACTAAGAGCTTGGCTTCATGCCTTATTCATCCCCCAGGCCTATTCTTTCCACCAGCGTTGAAGGAATTAGGAGGAAAAAAGCTCCCCGGCACATATCACACTCACACTCACCGGCAGAACAGAGGTCAACCTGACAGCTCCTCGGAAACAGAAAGACTTCTACCTCCCCTTGTCTTCCCTATATATTGCATGAGTGTTTTAAAACCTGCCCAACAGAGGACTCCGGGTCAACGCCAAGTCTCTGAAAAGAAAGTTTCTGTTCAGCAAAGTAATAGATAAAAACCTTAAGGCAAACACTACATTTTGCTGAGCACTCATCCTCACTTTTGGGAAGGTTTGACAACAGGGATTACACATACTGCTGGAACATTACTTTGAGGAAACTTCCCTAATTTCCTCTTTCGTTAATCTATTTTTATCCAGTTTAAGTCGCAAACAGCTTGGTCACGTCAAACTATGACCCCCTACAAACCCTCTGGCATTGGTTCTGGATGTTTAGAGTGGCTTCTAATAGCCCTAGTAATTAAGACGGGGGTAGATAAGGAAGTCAGATGACGTATAAACGATGTGAAAGTCCGTCTATAGGAAATTTGGTTGATGGATGGATCGAAGAAACACCCAGATGAAGCTGTATGTCATAACATAAGCTGCTTTACTTATTGTCCATACTTATCAACTGTGTGTGTGTGTGTGTGTGTGTGTGTGTGTGTGTGTGTGTGTGTGTGTGTGTGTGTGTGTGTGTGTGTGTGTGTGTGTGTGAAAAGAGACAGAAATCTGCGTAAAATGAAATGTTGTGGTGGATTGATGGGTCCAACAAAGAAGCACTGGATGGACTTTCACCCAGGGAGACCGCCTTTTGTGTCTTAGGTTCGAAACAAACATAAAGTTTTTATATCATGAACGTAATGAAGATACTTACTTAGCTTAAAGTCACGTAACAAATGCACTAATTTCAACCAAAACCGTGATATTGTTAAAAAAGTTATCAAACAACTGTCCTAAAAAGAGAAACCAATCAGTTCTTTTGAGTTGTTGATATTGTTAGCTTGAGGGACAGTTGTGTAAAGCACTTTTTCACTGATTACTTTCTTAAATTAAGCTAGCAAAACTGTAAAAAGCTACCCTACTGAGGCTTTCAGTTTTCTCTAACAGCCTTGCTCTGTTGCTAGCTAGCATTAGCATTCTCCGGGCTAGCAACATATCACCACTTACGCATGTGAGGATTAAAGAGTAAGAAGCTACTACTGTTTTGTAATGTACTTATATACTGTTTCTGTGTTAAAGCAAACTAGCAACACTTTCTAAAAAGTACTGTAGACTGCTGACACACTGTTCTGGGCTAGCTAGCACCATATTGCTAGTTAGCTTGCTAGCTACAGGAGCACATTACCACTTAGCGCTACCTGTCTTTACTTAGCTCCTAGCACAACTTGTTTTGCACTGACTTTTAGATAACTGTGCTAATAATACTGTGCTAATATTGTGTGACTGTTCACCTAACCTGTGTTGTATTCACTGGAATATAATGTAATGAGCTTTTTTCATCTTAAAAAGTGTTTCAGTGTGTTTGGTATAAAGAAGCAGATCGTGACGCAGGTTTTAAAATTCATTCCAACTGTTTTGTTTATTCTCCTGGGGCTGCTCTGATGCATGATGCATACAAATCCAAAATAAGAAAAAGCAATTTAAATGAATGCAACAGTAAACTGAAGAATGCACACAGCCCCCAGTGAGACAAAATGAGTTCACTTTTTGTGTGAGCTTTGAATATTTATGGGTGTAGCTTATGCAAAATATAAACAATAAAGATGAAACAGCAGTTCTATTGTTCAGGATGAAAGATAAGACACCGTAGAAAGCCCTGGATCTCTCGTTGGTCTTGATTGGATTTCATTTAATCTCACACTTTGGACCTGACCAGTGGACTGACCGGCTTTATCCTCTTTCCTTCAGGATTAGGAGACTGAGAGCCGGACAGAGGGACGCTCAGAGAAACAGAGAGAGGGATGGCTGTGGAGGAGAAGCCGGGTGTGAAGAGCAGCAGCTCCATCGTCCCCTGCTTCCTGTTTGTGGAGGTAAGAGCGACCACATTCATACCGGGCTGAACCAAGACTTCCAAGCTTCAAAACTTCATGCATAGGGTTGACATTCAAATTTCTAAATATGCAAATGCAGTTTACAACATCTTCCTCATCAAGCCTCTGCATGTGATGAATTGAAAGTGAAGCTTATTTGAATTGTTGAGGGACAGTTCAACAATGCTGTGCAACTTCCTCTCCTTTCTGTTTGTCTATTCTTTGAGTTTAAAGCCGACATTTCTGCACAGTTGCAGATAAAGATTTAGAGACAGTAATATGATTAGTATTTTAATCTTTGTAGGATCAGATTTCAGGGGCGGAATGTTTCCTAGTCGTTTGATCCAAGCGTTTCCGTCCAAAAGTCAACATTTATTGAAAAAAGTAGATGCTGTCAATTCACAATCTTCATGTTTGTGATGAAAGATTTAGCTTGAATTCATATTTGATGTAGTTTAGCCTTTCTTAAACAAAGTTTCACTGCTATTTTTATTTTGTTAGGGTGATGACACCATCAAATATGAAACAACCTCAAATCTACAACTCAATAAAAGCTTTAAATGTAATAAAATGGCATTCGTTATAGTTCTACTTTGCTAGCGAAACAAGAGATTTGCTTCTGATACTTCGTTGTCCCTGTTTTCTTTGCTAGCATAAAAAAAAACCTGCAGCACAAGACTAGAGCTTGGGTCACAACACTTGAAATATTTTTGATGTTTTCTTAATGAAAGATGGAGGAAATCGAGAGCTCTACACATTCTGTTTACTGTTGTTGTAAAATAATAATGATTTAAGATCCTCATGGTATTTATTAGTCATGAACCCTGTTTCTCTGGGCTTGGACTCCTGATTTATCTTCCCAATTGCCTGCCCTGGCGAGGAGAAACCAGCGGTGCTTAGAGTTTTGATTCGTACTCTCTCCTGGCGTTGCATCTCTAAAGTCGAAGCCACAGCGGTAAATATTTCAGGCTGAACAGGAGCATTTGGGACAGCTCAGCAAACACGCTCTGTGTCGCTGACATTCCCACTCGGTGTCACACATCCCGCCCGGCTGCAGCAGCGGGGCCGGCGGAGGCTTTAGTGAAGCTGCTACAGTTTGTTTTGTGGCGTGTTGAACATTTCCCAGCGTATTTGTGAACTGCATGATTCATTGAGGTGGTTTGCGGATGTCGTGGAAGTGGATTTTCAGCAGCTGCACCGAGCTACAGATCATGCCAGGGGTCATCGTCTGTAGCAAACTGCACACACACACACACACACACACACACACACACACACACACACACACACACACACACACACACACACACACACACACACACACACACTCCATTTCCCTCCTTTTGGAAAGCATGCTCTAGATTTTTTTTCGTGAGAGCAGTCAGACAGATGAGTCAGAGGGCAGCGGAAGTCCCAGGGCTTTTACTGAATTGTGACTGAGGTGGAGAAAAACATGAACTGGTGAACAAATCAGGCCGTCTGTAATCCAATTAGACAAACCAAGCAGGCCAGAAGCTAAATGGCTTTAAGTAAGTCAACCATCAGCTGGAGCACCCCATGCATTCAGAGCACTGATGTGTAACTGAGAGATGTGCATCAGTGCATTGCAGGTGCATGCTGATGTGATGTAGATGTTGCATTGTTGGGTTTATGCATTGGTATACAGTTTAGTTATAATGTATTTTGCACTGTTTTTGGGGATGTTTTTGCACTGTCGTGATCATGGAAGTCCTGAGAGGCAAGAAACATCTGATCTGATTCTTTATGTTTGTTTAAAGTTTTGTCAAGTTAAAAACAGATTGTCCAGGATCATTTGTCATAGCGTTATGTGTAACTCAGCTGCAGAAAGTGTGACGCATTTTGGACCACAAAAATGGTGTTTTAGCAAAAGTTATTTGTAACCTTTTTCACATATAAGAAAATAATGAACTTAGACTGCTTTATCTTAAACAGATTTCTTGGAATCAATTCCTCAGTCATAAAAAGACAATGAGAAACACAATTAGACATCAGATTTGTGAGAAATGATCACTACAATAGACGAAAAAACAGCATTCTTGTGAAAGATCCAGCAATCCCTTCACATACTGAGCGATACTGGTGTATTTTAGTCACCTTTTACCTGAACACCTCTACTGTATCTGTGTGTGTCCGTCCCCAAAGATGCACCAGGACACAATACTCACACTGACCCGCCCCTCCCATGTGAGCCTGTCTGTTATGATACGCTGTAAAAGCTCTCCATTAAGCCACTCCGCCATATGCCTCCCAAACATCAGCTCTCAGCCCTCAGGTCTCAGTCAATTCCCTTCGCTAACTCATACTCTATGTGTATGTGTGTGTGTGTGTGTGTGTGTGTGTGTGTGTGTGTGTGTGTGTGTGTGTGTGTGTGTGTGTGTGTGTGTGTGTGTGTGTGTGTGTGTGTGTGTGTGTGTGTGTGTGTGTGTGTGTGTGTGTGTGTGTGTGTGTGTGTGTGTGTGTGTGTGTGTGTGTGAAGGCCAGCGAGAGAAAGAGTATTTCTATCTATTTGTTCTGAGATGGAGAGCAAGCGGTCGAGGCCAGAGGAAAGAGGCCAGCAGCTGTTACCTGTAATGGATGGCAGTGGAAGAAGGTGTTTTTTATTATGAGTCGGACAAAGAGCAGGTGTAACTCCAATATGCAGGGTCAAGCTGAAGGTTTATTTCTTCGTAAAGCACCTTTCATACACAAAGGTACGGTGGGCGCCAGGTGCAAACACACCCAGAACTACTGATGCTGAACCCTGAGTTGCTCCCAATGGCCAACGGTGTGTGAGTGTGTGTGTGAGTGTTAGAAGAAGAAGAAGAAGAAGATATACTTTATTAATCCCTTGAAGGGGAATTTCTTTCTAGCTTCCCTAGGGCAAGGTATACTGCTCTGCATGAATGAGGTGGGAATGGCTCGTAGTATGAAAATGCTTTGAGGGGTCGAGAAGACCCGATAAAGCGCTGTGTAAGTCCATTTGACGTCGGACATTATAAAGTTGGCCATAATATCTGAAGGAATCAAGGGATCACATTTTCAAAATGCGCCGATTCTTGGAAACCAGAAACTGTAACACCAGTGACAATTGGCCAATTTTATTTCTATATATTTTTTAATGATGATAAGATATTTAATTTGATTTTTAATTATTTAAAATTGTTTAAAAAAAGGCAGTGTTGGCAAATTGTTTTAATAACTATAAGAAAATATTATTAAAAAAGTATTAATCCCTTAAATATTTGTATACTGTCTTGATGTAACCTCATGTTTAGTTAATACCTTGAGCTCTGTAATGAGGATGGCAGAATAGAGCTGTGATTGGTCGACAGATGAGAAGGTTTTCTGATTTCACTGGGTGAGAAAATCATCACAAAATGAAGGGGTGAAAAGTGGCCGTTTTAGTCATCTGTGCTGAGAAGACAGTGTGAAGTACAGACAGGCGTCAGCACAGCATTAATGATTTATTATGCACTGCTACTCTCCATTGCGATTCTCCTCAGTGACATTGTGCATTTTGCCCCTTTTGAATTTGTGCCTTCCAGAAATCCAGAAATAAAAGTGTTACTGAGCGACCGTACTCTTTCACAGCGGCACCTTGCTTCACACACACGTTTCCACAAAGAAACACCTTGGAAAGGTTGCCAGTGTGTTGCTCGCAAACACGTCATCAATCACACTCCCAACGGCATTTCACAGAATGGAAATCATGTGCATAACCTACGTGTCTCCTATGCAGCCAGGAGCTTTTAGCTGGGACTCGCTGAGCCACTCTACTGATTTTAAACAGGATTACATTGATCATTGATTGCTTTAGTGGCTGTCAACACTATGGAAAAATGCAGGCAGGAATGCTAGTTAGCTTTTAGCACTTCTTGTCTTGTTATATTTTTGAATGTGTTGGTGGTTAGAAGCCTGAAATAAGGTCTGTAATCAACACAAGCTAAAGAGACATACATCAGTAAATACCCCACTGGTGAATGTCTGTAGCTTCTATGTGTCTACTGTGGTTGCAAGAGTCGAAACGAGACAACTAAACGTCATCACACCGAACATTAGCCGCGTTTAGCTTAGCGGTGGTGACGTGAAATCATGTGACCGTGCTGTAGTTCCTTTATAGCCCAACATTAGCCGCCTTTAGCTTAGCGGTGGTGATGTGAAGTCATGTGACCGTGCTGTAGTTCCTTTATAGCCCAACATTAGCCTCCTTTAGCTTAGCGGTGGTGATGTGAAGTCATGTGACCGTGCTGTAGTTCCTTTATAGCCCAACATTAGCCTCCTTTAGCTTAGCAGTGGTGATGTGAAGTCATGTGACCGTGCTGTAGTTCCTTTATAGCCCAACATTAGCCGCCTTTAGCTTAGCGGTGGTGACGTGAAGTCATGTGACCGTGCTGTAGTTCCTTTATAGCCCAACATTAGCCGCCTTTAGCTTAGCGGTGGTGACGTGAAGTCATGTGACCGTGCTGTAGTTCCTTTATAGCCCAACATTAGCCGCCTTTAGCTTAGCGGTGGTGACGTGAAGTCATGTGACCGTGCTGTAGTTCCTTTATAGCCCAACATTAGCCGCCTTTAGCTTAGCGGTGGTGACGTGAAGTCATGTGACCGTGCTGTAGTTCCTTTATAGTCCAACATTAGCCGCCTTTAGCTTAGCGGTGGTGACGTGAAGTCATGTCATTAAAGAACGCCATCATTGCACCGCTCTTTAGCAATAATGATTCAGGTTTTTCCTTCAGGGGATTCGTAGGCTTCTTTGCATGTTCTGTGATCACCCTGACTTCAGGACAAGAAAAACCTGCCTCGAGCCATGACCTCGTTTGTGTGCAAAACTAAACCAAAAACAAACAACTTCTTCGTATAACACGACCGTGATTGACAGCCCTTAACGTGTTGAGTAACCACGGCTCTCGCTGGAGTGCCTCAGCTCCTCTGTGAGCGATGTCAGTGAACTATTAATAAGTTCATATCAGAGAAATGGGCTTTTGGCCAGAAGGCGCTCTGGAGTGGAAACTGACAAAACTGTGTGGGGGAAGTAGATGAGGAACTGCTCACTTACCAACAATAGAAGACAGTGATGCAGAAAATATATAAATATATGGTTCAACAAGAGGTTATGTGTGACTACAGGAGGATTCCTCTGTACCTGGGGTAATGGTCTGCTGTGATGTTGGGCCGAGATTATCTGGTCATTACCCGGTTTGATTCCTCATGAACTGATAGTATTCTCAATTTTACTGCCCTGATAACTTCAAACATGACTTATGGTTCGGAGTTTAATTGGAATGATTAAGCTGGACCCTTAAAAAGTGGTGGATTTTATCACTTCTGGTTCCCCGAAATATGGTATGTGGTTGTAAAACTCCCTATTCGTGAAACTCTGAAGCAGTTGAAGTGGCTAAATGAGTCATCTGAATGTCATTAGCCAAAGACGAGTCTGCCTATGGCTTAGTGGTGGTGATGTGAAGTCACATGACCTTGGTGAAGTTTGTTCATATCCTATTATTAGCTTTATACCTTTTGCATTTACATTTTCTGCACCAAATAACTGTCATCCCTGCACCACTCTATAGCCAAGACACAAACCGGAAAGACCAATGGTGTCACCAAATATGCAAGTAAGTAAGCAATCAGCTAACAACCCAGCTATCTGATAGTTAGCAACTTAGCTAATGCTAAACTGGTTAGACAAAACAAGCCGAATGCTAGCTGGTAGCTAACGGCATCGCTAGGTCTCACTGCTGTCTTCCTGGTGAGCTGTCACACTTTACGCTTCTTACTGACATGTTTTTGTCACTCTAACGACTAAGAAAAGGCACTTGTACTTCTGGAATGACCATAAAAAAACAGTTTTATGGCAAATTGTTCTATTTCCATGTGATCTGCCTTGGCCTATAATGAGGAGAGGTGTGAGACTGCCTATTAACCATGACCCTCCACACCCTCAGAATTAAATGTGTGTGTGTGTGTATGTGTGTGTGTGACAGTGATCCGTACCAAATCATCAGAGGGACCTGCTCTTTTATTTAGCCCCACACCTCATCAGCAGTTACCATGGAGACCAATCATCCCTGACTCCATTCTCCATCACCGCTCTCTCTCTCTCTTTTCTTCTGACTCCTTTCATCTTGCCCGCCCTAATCAGAAGTCACAACCCTCTTTTCCTATCAGCGCTTCACACTCACAGCCATCTTGTTCCGCCACGGTCGTCTGTCCCCTCCATTTTGCTCCATAATTTCCCATTTTTCAGTTTGGATTTCCCTCCTGATGCTGATGTTTAGTGTCTGATTTTTTGGGGGCTATTATCCACTGGGAATTTTCTAGCAGCTCAGATATGGGCATCAGCTTTTAATAATAAATCATTACTCTGCTTTTAAAGAGATCATATCAGTATGTAGTGTCTCTCAGTGACATGTCTCCATGCTTTAATGTTCAGAAAGCTCTTTATTCTTCTCATACTGTCTGTGCTGCAGCACCTCTTTTCACCCTCTGTCTGAAACCAGAGCCCAGTCTGCTCTGATTGGTTAGCAGGCCGGCTCGGTTGTGATTGGTCGACTGCTTAGAGATGTCCCGCCCGTTAGCCTATCACGTACAATGTGTTGGAGCGCTAACCAATAGAAGCGTGAGTGCAACATAATAATGTCACTATGATTTTAGTCTCTGCAGACCATTTACATGCACTAAAACCTATATAACACACTACAGGGAAGGGAAAACCCCCATAAAAACATATTAGGGCCTCTTTAATAAGCCCAAATCTGTGTTATCGTATCCATTTTTCATCTAAACCTATGGTGTAAAAGTAAGATAAGATGAATTCTTTCACCTTTTCACCTGGAAAGCAACAATTCACGTTGTATTTATGTATTCTGTTTGCTGTGTGGACGGCACAAACTCTCTGTACATTCATTCTTTAAAAAAAAAGATGTAATGATTCTCTGCCATCTGGGGGCACACAAGTACATTTGCAGTTAAACAGTCGTTTCTGTTTAAAGCTAATACTGTGTGCTTCAGTGGAGAGCTGTAATTGAGAGTGCAACTTCTGATGAGGCACTTATCCAGACCAGTGGAGAGGTGCACATAAAGCCCCCAACCACTACTGTAAATACTGTTTAAAACTCTTAGCTCTAGATGCAGAGAGTCGTCATGTGACTGAGTTTCATGTCACCCCAGTTGTATAATTTACGCTGCATATTTAACTTTTGGCCGTAGTGACACTCCAAGTTTCATCAGTAAAGAGTGGTGCAGGAATGAGTCCTAAACCAGGAAGTGAGTCAGCATTTAAGCACCTCCCAGTTCCCTCATCGAAGTCTCCAAGTGTTTTTTGAATGAGTTTTTGGTTAGATGTCTGAACTAACACAAAAGGAGACGTTCACGTTTTGTATCAGTAAGAATACAGAACACTAGCCGCCTTTAGCTTAGCGGTGGTGACATGAAGTCATGTGACCGTGATGCAATTGCTTTCTAACATTAGCTTTTAGCTTCTGTTGATGGCATTTAAACTGGAACTTATTAAAGAAACAAGGAACAAGGTAGATGCTAACTTCCGAGTGGGGCCTACAAAAGCTACGTCATCCTTGCACTACTCTTCTGAACATCATCATCTTAGTGACTGTTTGGGGGGGGGGGGGGGAGTATCAGAAAAGGTGAAGGGTTTAGTGCTGAAGGGACTGTTGTTTTGAGAAGAGCAGAGGAGTTATACTGTATATCAGCCCTTGCGAGATTTATCAACCAAAACATAATCAAACATTAACACCCTCCAATTCTTCTCTGCATTTTTGGAAAAGCCTCACATCCGTATTTAAGGACAAATAATGACAGACAAAGTGACAGCTAATATTCATCAAACACAAAAGATGTGCTTTTATTTTGATCAAACAATTGTAAAATGGAGATTTGAGAGGCACATAAAGTAACGGATGATGAAACAAATAAGTTTAACTAATGAGGATATCCTTGCTGATGTATTGCCCTTCTTTTTCACGTCCAATGAAATATTAATGACATAAGACAGCCTTGCTTTTTAGATTAGGATTAATGATGGTAAATATAATCTCCCTTAAATCAGACTGTAGTTCACCTGCAGTAAATCCAGCAGCTACCCTGCAGTATACAAAGCCATTCAAACTAGCTGCACCTTTACCAGCTCTGAGAACACTTTAATGATCAATCATTATAAAACATATCAGAGATATTATTCTGAAATGGACCAATCAGACAATGAGTACTTTTACTGTCGCTACTTTAAGTACATTTAGAGGAGAGTACTTTCTACTTTCACTGGAGGAACATTTAGAATACTTTTACTGTGACAGAGTATTCCTACACTCTGGTACTTCTACTTTACTCAAGTACAAGACCTGAGTACTTCTACTTTACTCAAGTACAAGATCTGAGTACTTCTACTTTAGTCAAGTACAAGACCTGAGTACTTCTACTTTACTCAAGTACAAGATCTGAGTACTTCTACTTTACTCAAGTACAAGATCTGAGTACTTCTACTTTACTCAAGTACAAGACCTGAGTACTTCTACTTTACTCAAGTACAAGATCTGAGTACTTCTACTTTACTCAAGTACAAGACCTGAGTACTTCTACTTTACTCAAGTACAAGATCTGAGTACTTCTACTTTACTCAAGTACAAGATCTGAGTACTTCTACTTTACTCAAGTACAAGATCTGAGTACTTCTACTTTACTCAAGTACAAGACCTGAGTACTTCTACTTTACTCAAGAACAAGATCTGAGTACTTCTACTTTACTCAAGTACAAGATCTGAGTACTTCTACTTTACTCAAGTACAAGATCTGAGTACTTCTACTTTACTCAACTACAAGATCTGAGTACTTCTACTTTACTCAAGTACAAGACCTGAGTACTTCTACTTTACTCAAGAACAAGATCTGAGTACTTCTGCTTTTACTCAAGTACAAGACCTGAGTACTTCTACTTTACTCAAGTACAAGATCTGAGTACTTCTACTTTACTAAAGAACAAGATCTGAGTACTTCTACTTTACTCAAGTACAAGATCTGAGTATTTCTACTTTACTCAAGTACAAGACCTGAGTACTTCTACTTTACTAAAGAACAAGACCTGAGTACTTCTACTTTTACTCAAGTACAAGATCTGAGTACTTATACTTTACTAAAGTACAAGACCTGAGTACTTCTACTTTACTAAAGTACAAGACCTGAGTACTTCTACTTTACTCAAGAACAAGATCTGAGTACTTCTACTTTACTCAAGAACAAGATCTGAGTACTTCTACTTTACTCAAGAACAAGATCTGAGTACTTCTACTTTACTCAAGAACAAGATCTGAGTACTTCTACTTTACTCAAGAACAAGACCTGAGTACTTCTACTTTACTCAAGAACAAGACCTGAGTACTTCTACTTTACTCAAGTACAAGATCTGAGTACTTCTACTTTACTCAAGTACAAGATCTGAGTACTTCTACTTTACTCAAGTACAAGATCTGAGTACTTCCACTTTACTCAAGTACAAGACCTGAGTACTTCTACTTTACTCAAGAACAAGATCTGAGTACTTCTACTTTACTCAAGAACAAGATCTGAGTACTTCTACTTTACTCAAGAACAAGACCTGAGTACTTCTACTTTACTCAAGTACAAGATCTGAGTACTTCTACTTTACTCAAGTACAAGACCTGAGTACTTCTACTTTACTCAAGTACAAGATCTGAGTACTTCTACTTTACTCAAGTACAAGACCTGAGTACTTCTACTTTACTCAAGTACAAGATCTGAGTACTTCTACTTTACTCAAGTACAAGATCTGAGTACTTCTACTTTTACTCAAGAACAAGATCTGAGTACTTCTACTTTACTCAAGTACAAGACCTGAGTACTTCTACTTTACTCAAGAACAAGATCTGAGTACTTCTACTTTACTCAAGTACAAGACCTAAGTACTTCTACTTTTACTCAAGTACAAGACCTGAGTACTTCTACTTTACTCAAGTACAAGACCTAAGTACTTCTACTTTACTCAAGTACAAGATCTGAGTACTCCTACTTTACTCAAGTACAAGATCTGAGTACTTCTACTTTACTCAAGTACAAGATCTGAGTACTTCTACTTTACTCAAGTACAAGATCTGAGTACTTCTACTTTACTCAAGTACAAGATCTGAGTACTTCTACTTTACTCAAGTACAAGACCTGAGTACTTCTACTTTACTCAAGTACAAGACCTAAGTACTTCTACTTTTACTCAAGTACAAGACCTGAGTACTCCTACTTTACTCAAGTACAAGACCTGAGTACTTCTACTTTACTCAAGTACAAGACCTGAGTACTTCTACTTTTACTCAAGAACAAGATCTGAGTACTTCTACTTTACTCAAGAACAAGACCTGAGTACTTCTACTTTACTCAAGTACAAGATCTGAGTACTTCTACTTTTACTCAAGTACAAGATCTGAGTACTTCTACTTTACTCAAGTACAAGACCTGAGTACTTCTACTTTACTCAAGTAAACATTATTCTATGGACAAATATGGCTTTATTTGTTGTGCTCTAAAGCAAACCTGTGAATACATGCTGAAGTCTGGCCTCTGATTTGCTTCTAGTATCTTGTAAGCATGGACAGTACAGTTGACACAATGAGGATAGAATAAAGACAGCGTCCACCAGAGGGCACTGCTGTAACACAAGAGACGCTTCTACTGTTTGCAATTTATTCCAAGCTTTTAAATGTTCACTTAGTTTTGAACCTGATCCATCAACAAGTGTTTTGACAAATCTGTCACTTACTTTATTCAAACCCCACTTAATTCACTTTGACACTTGGATAAAAAAACAATTTCCTTCACAAGTGTCTCGCACTCACGCACACACACACACACACACACACACACACACTAAATCTCACTGGCCTCATTAACACCTGAGCAACACGCAGCGATTAGACAGAACACATCACTCGTCTGCCTCCCACATCTTTATAAATAGGCCTGTGTGTTTAACGGTGAGTAACACACTGGGAGCTTCACACCTCCCAGGAAGTCTCCCCAGTCGAGCCAACAAACACCCTCCCCCCCGACATAAACACTCAAAGAGAGCCAATATCTCAGATGAACTCTGCAGGAGAACCAGGTCCGCACTTTGTCCGCAGTTTAGCACGCGACAGGAGGTCTTCCGCGTGAAAGTAGTTCCCACTTACTGGAAACACTGCGCCTGGCAAGAGCATGCAGTGGGCACAACAAGGTGGATTACACTTCAGTCATCTAGCTGGTTCGTAATTTACTCATACATGTAAGAGTCTTGCCTTTTATTAGATTATGTCTGACGATAGTGGGGTCTTAACTGACTAATATTCCGTTTCTTTGTCTTTATTTTGTGCAAGCGACCCCTCTTGTAGGCTACCGCCGCAACATCTGAAGCAAATCAGACAGCAAGCTAACATTAAAGAGTCCTCCAATTGAGACACAATGCTTCACTTTTCTTTTACTTTACTGTATTTTCTTTAGTGCTTTTACTCTGAGCAGACATTAGCATATCAATATGAAGAGCAGGTCAACACAAACCAATACAACATTCCTTTGAAAGTGTTAAAGGGTCCCTCTTGTCCTCATTTTAAGGTTGATATGTGTAGTACGTGTCTCTACTGTGATCTCTCCATGCTCTAATGTTCAAAAACCTCCTCATTTTCCTCATACTGCCTGTGGTGTAGCTCCTCTTTTCACCCGCTGTCTGAAACCAGAGCCCAGTCTGCTCTGATAGGTTAGCTGGCCGGCTCTGTTGTGACGTCTTGCCCCCTTTAGCCTATCACGCACAATGTGTTGGAGCGCTAGCCAGTAGAGGTGCGAGTGTTGCAGGGTGAAGGGGGGCGACAGCAATGAATGGTTTACAAACTCTCACACAACTTATCCAGTCATACAGTCATCACTTCCCAAACATAACCGTTTCACACTTAAACTCTACAGCAGAAACGTGTGTGTGTGTGTGTGTGTGTGTGTGTGTGTGTGTGTGTGTGTGTAAGCGTTTTAAACAGAGTTTTTAATTGTGCTGTTTAGGCTACTTCTCTGACATTATTTATTCATGAGTATTGAGTATTAAAGAGATTGTAACCTGAATTACTTTTGCTGACAAAGGACTTTGGTGCAGGTTTGGGGTCGTTAAATGCTGCAGTGTAATATCTGTAATGTGCATGCACAGGGTTTCCCCCCGGAGCTCTGTGCACAGCAGGGGTGTGTGTGTGTGTGTGAGGATACTGAGGACCATAGAGGTGGTTTTCCAACAGTGTGTTTTCTAATGTTTAGTATCTGTTAAGAGCATTGTAGGGCAAGGATATGAAAATAGGAGATGTTTTCCACTGCCAGCTCTCCTTTCTTTACCTTCCTTTCATCCTTTCCTTGCTTCCTGAACTCTTCTTCTATCTCTCCTTGGCTGCTGGGACGACACCATCTCTGTGAATGCACCATTGCTTCTTCCTCTTTCTTACCCCAACTCCCACATTTGTCACCCTTAAGTACTCCCTCTGAACTTTTATAGACCATAAAACACACTCATTTGCAAACCTCCCAGTCCCATTTTCACGAGGAATCCATTTATTCATCCCCCCAAAAAGCCCATTCATCAATCTCCTTTGTCAAAGTATGCGTATAGTTTGGATGCCGGAGCCAGAGCCCAAACATTGTTGTTTTAATGTCGCAGTTTGTCATCGTTTGAGCGAGATATCGATACAGAGAGTGATGATGCATGGTGAAAGAGTTGTGGAGGTGGTGTTTGTGGAGAGGCAGAAAACAATGTGAGATTTCCTGATGATATACATGACTTCAGGATTGCAATTAAAGGTCCAATTAGAGATTCATTTGGTCTAAAAAAGTTTGGGTGGTGGGTCAAACATCGAGGAATTCCTAGTACTTAAAGTCCTCTCGAAGGGTGAGTACTGTAAATCAGGCATAGGCTCAAACATGAATTCAAAAGGATCAGACTTTGGCCAATTAAATTCTTTAAAACTTTGGGCAGAAAACTTTGATGACGCTGAGAAGAAAGTGTCTTCAGATGGATACACCTGCTTAATCAATCTTCTGTACTTCCTTGTACTCATTCTATTTAGTTTACTGTACATCAAAGTGACATTGTTTTGTGCAACAATCTAAATGAGGCTGCAGAGAAATGAAGGACATTTATTATTTACCAGCCAGGAAAACGTGCTCCTGGAGACACATCCCGTAGAACTGCAACGGGAGAACGTTGGGCCAAGTTTTTGACACAGAAACAGCCATTCAAGATGCAGTCACAATTGATTCAAAACAGTGATTATTTACAGGATGGCAATGACACAAAACAATTAGAAATAAAAAACAATACAATGCTCTTCACGAGTCTGAGAACTCCATTATCCTCAGTGTGAGTTCGGTTGAGATTGAAGCAGGCATGTAGTTTGGATCAATCAGCTTTATTGTAGAGACTCAAGGTCTATTTTTCAAACGACATACAACACTCAAATATGAGTAAAAAAAGGCTGTTTCCACGGAGGTGACTCAGTACTGAGACGGAGAAGGATTTGACAGCAGCATAATGACAACATGATGACAAACATTCAATCCACAGATACATTTGTACATCAGATTTCTCAAGAGAGCATTGGATCAAAATGAAAGCTGAGTTTAAAGATGTTACGTGACTGAGAAAGGGAGAACAAGGGATAAGGATTAAAGGGTGAGGCTAATCAATATGCTTCACACGGGGCACCAACAAACCACGATCCAGCATCACTGTTTCCCTGCAGATCTTTCGTAGAAGTGGGAAACAATGTGGAAGCTAGCAATACCAATGAGCAGGGATAGAGCCGGAATAGAAGATATATTTGTACGTTATTGTAAATGGGAGTGGCAACAGCAAAACTATATCAAATAATCCATTCCCGAACTCTCACAGAACGTCTCATTTATACCCTCCCCACTTCCTACCTTTCATATAACCATTTTAGGCTTAGACTTCACCGGAGACGAGGAGCATTTCTGTGCAGGTTGGCTTATAGGAGTCTCCAAATACCCTTGGGTTTTCGAGTAAACTCTATACATGGGAAACCTTGTGCTTGTTAGCAATTACAAGCAGCAGTGCTTCTGCTCTTTCATATTTCAGTGGAAACAAACCTTTTGAAAATGAAATATGTGCACCGACAAGCCCAGAGACAGATTGAGCGTTGTTGACAAATGTCGGGGGTAATTCCCACAGAGACGGGTCACTGTGACCATGTCTGCTTCAATAATTGGGGTTTTTGAAGGCTTTTTTTTGTTTCTGTATCCCCAGTCACAGCAGGAAGCCTCTCTTGTATTCACGATGACAGATTAGAGATCAGTACAAACCACTGAGCCGTTCGCCCTCCTGCTGCGGAGCTGTAATTAGCACTGACCGCCCGTCAGTTTCCAGCTTACACACAGAATGGCCCGCATTAGGAGGACTTCCTGTTTGTAGGATTGTGTCTTCTGGGTAATGTTAGGTAGAGATACAAAGGCAGTGGGAGTACGGTGTGTGGGATTGAGCTGGCAACGTGTTGGCTTGTAGGAGGTTTCTGGCTTTAAACCTGGTTGAGGAAACAAAATCCAGTCTGTTTTTTATGGGATATGAAAGAGAGGAAACCAGAAAGAAGCGGCCATTTATTTTCTTGTACGTTAGTAAAAGTAGAAGTACTCAGATCTTGTACTTGAGTAAAAGTAGAAGTACTCAGATCTTGTACTTGAGTAAAAGTAGAAGTACTCAGATCTTGTACTTGAGTAAAAGTAGAAGTACTCAGATCTTGTACTTGAGTAAAGTAGAAGTACTCAGATCTTGTACTTGAGTAAAGTAGAAGTACTCAGATCTTGTACTTGAGTAAAGTAGAAGTACTCAGATCTTGTACTTGAGTAAAAGTAGAAGTACTCAGATCTTGTACTTGAGTAAAGTAGAAGTACTCAGATCTTGTACTTGAGTAAAGTAGAAGTACTCAGATCTTGTACTTGAGTAAAGTAGAAGTACTCAGGTCTTGTACTTGAGTAAAGTAGAAGTACTCAGATCTTGTACTTGAGTAAAAGTAGAAGTACTCAGATCTTGTACTTGAGTAAAGTAGAAGTACTCAGATCTTGTACTTGAGTAAAGTAGAAGTACTCAGATCTTGTACTTGAGTAAAGTAGAAGTACTCAGATCTTGTACTTGAATAAAAGTAGAAGTACTCAGATCTTGTACTTGAGTAAAAGAAGAAGTACTCAGGTCTTGTACTTGAGTAAAGTAGAAGTACTCAGGTCTTGTACTTGAGTAAAGTAGAAGTACTCAGATCTTGTACTTGAGTAAAAGTAGAAGTACTCAGATCTTGTACTTGAGTAAAGTAGAAGTACTCAGATCTTGTACTTGAGTAAAGTAGAAGTACTCAGGTCTTGTACTTGAGTAAAGTAGAAGTACTCAGATCTTGTGCTTGAGTAAAGTAGAAGTACTCAGATCTTGTACTTGAGTAAAAGTAGAAGTACTCAGATCTTGTACTTGAGTAAAGTAGAAGTACTCAGATCTTGTACTTGAGTAAAGTAGAAGTACTCAGGTCTTGTTCTTGAGTAAAGTAGAAGTACTCAGATCTTGTACTTGAGTAAAGTAGAAGTACTCAGATCTTGTACTTGAGTAAAGTAGAAGTACTCAGATCTTGTACTTGAGTAAAAGTAGAAGTACTCAGATCTTGTACTTGAGTAAAGTAGAAGTACTCAGATCTTGTACTTTAGTAAAGTAGAAGTACTCAGATCTTGTACTTGAGTAAAGTAGAAGTACTCAGATCTTGTACTTGAGTAAAGTAGAAGTACCAGAGTGTAGGAATACTCTGTCACAGTAAAAGTATTCTAAATGTTCCTCCAGTGAAAGTAGAAAGTACTCTCCTCTAAATGTACTTAAAGTAGAGACAGTAAAAGTACTCATTGTCTGATTGGTCCATTTCAGAATAATATCTCTGATATGTTTTATAATGATTGATCATTAAAGTGTTCTCAGAGCTGGTAAAGGTGCAGCTAGTTTGAATGGCTTTGTATACTGCAGGGTAGCTGCTGGATTTACTGCAGGTGAACTACAGTCTGATTTAAGGGAGATTATATTTACCATCATTAATCCTAATCTGCCTAGCAACTAAAGGGATTAAATAATGTAGAGGAGTAAAAGTACAAAGAAGTATAAAACGGAAATACTCAAGTGAAGTACAAGTATTTTCAATTTGTTCGTCAGTACAGTACTTTTATTGATAACAATAAACATGTAGCTGGACACAGAATGCTAAAAATGTTAGCATTGTCTAAATATTTTTCGAGGTTAAACTCTCGTCCAACTTAGTATAATATTTATTTTCTTTTTTTAACAATTCTTTGCAAAAACCGACATCACGATGACGATCAAAAACAAAAAACACAAGTATACAAATATAAGTATACCAACAAGTCCTTTAAACTCTTTACGTACAGTATTTATCATTTGTGTTGACAACACTCAAGTAGAAATAAGTCAAGAAAAGAGGACATGAGACAGAAATAGAGCACAGGGGGACGTTTTTAGGCCGACACCCCCTAGCTGTGCACCTGTTCCCCATACCTCCCCCCTCTTCTTCTTCCTCTACCTCACAATTACACTTCACACACTCTTTATCTACGCGTCACTCTCACCTCTTTCCACCTTTCCTCTCTCTTTGATTTTCTCCTCCTTCACTGTTTCATTCTTTTCCAATCCTCCGTCCCTCCCTCCTTCCTTCCCCCAGGACTCCTGTCATACGGCCAGGTGCAGCGTAGCGTGTGCTGAAGGCAGGCGTCTTAATGGACAGCTTGTGTCTGACGGTGGACCCCTGTGCCTCGCCCGTCCTTCTGCTCTAAATCCTCCGTCCGTAAAACACAAAACTGCTCTTTCAGGCTACACGGGTTTCACGTCGTCCAGGGACGGGAGTGGAGCTCGGGTGGAACAAACAGAGGAGGGCGGACAAAGGGATGCTTGTTAGGGCTTTGAAACATCCTGTGGAGATCTATATTGGACACGTGCAAAACCGAGTCATGACTTATATCTTATTTTCTATCCTAAGTATGGGCGGCCAGCGTTGAGGTCAAAAAGTTAATGCCTTACTTTACTAAATGACTCACTGCTGAATGAATTAGTTACACTGCTTTTGGATGTCTCTGTAACATAGCTAGCAATTACAACCAGCAGGGATAGAGCCAAAGCAGAATACATGTGACTTTGTTTTGAAGGGCAAAAGAGCAAAACCTATATCAAATACTCCATTCCCAAACAGAACGTCTTGCAGTGCAACCCACGTCTCATCTATCCAGTCATACCCTAACCCAATTAGTAACACTAACAGTTACGTTACGTTTGGATTACTCTGTAACCTCACCTCAGATGCTCCATAAATCAAATTACACACCTCATTTTTCAGTTTCTGCTCTTTGTTTGAACATCAGCCGTGTTAGTTTTAAGCTCAGTTTCCATCACAACACAGGTAGCTTGCAGAAGCCTTCCTGTCTGATGGCGGCTGCTCGTTCCTGATCTGTATCTTGCTGATTATTTTTGAGAAAGATGGCGATTACACCGTCATTTCCTCCACGATGTTTGCTGCAACACGCCTGTTTATCTCGGCTATGAGACGCCATTTCTGCTCGATTACGTTAATGACGTTTGATTTACTTTTCTCTCCTTCCATTATGCAGAAAGTTGAAGAACTCGAACTTAACAACGATATTCCATGCTGCTATCGAAAGTAATTTATTAAAGACAAATATAACCTGATTCCAGTAACGCCCGACGCTGTTGATGACCCTCTTTAAAGAAATGTTATCAAACAGGATCAAAATATTTCAGCTACGTTAGATTCCATTACAAATTGATCCTAAAATGCTTAAAAAATGTGCTGCCTTTTTTGCCATCGCCTTAAACTTTATGGTAGTTTGATTGGTTAACAGCACCAAACAGGAAGTGGGCGGAAACTGAGCCCCTCCTCTAAACATTTTTGCTAACGATTAACGGTCAAAGTGGAGGTAATGATTGAGAGGTTTACGGAAACATCGTGCAAACCAGTTATGCCCTCAGTGAAGCGAAACAGAAAACATTCGTTGGATTAGGGTTCAGCTTTGGAGCATCATTTTTTTGCTAGAAGAAGCAGATGGGTTTCTGGGTAATGTAGTTCTATCTTTAAAAAAAAAGCATCATAATCGATATGATCACTAGGGATTTATTGCGTCTATTTAAGGAGCTTTTAACCAGTTTTATGAATGAAATATGACCATAACCCCTGCATGTCAAGGCTTGTGGAAGACTGGGTTGAACATTGGGGGTGAAGGTTGAAGACAAGAGCGAACTGGAGAGACTGTTGTGTTGCATTATGGGAAGTATTTTCTTTATTCTGTCTCTTGCAAGTCCCTAAAAATACATTGAACAAAAATACTTCTTTGCAGTTTGTTGAGCTTCATCAGCTCGTGTATATTTCGCACAATAATAAATCATGTAAACAACAACTCTCTGCACACAACCTCTCTGCTGCACATCTAACCCAGAAACTGTCTTCCAAATAAAGAATAAACACAGGTCGACCCTAAAGCTGTCCGTCCCTGTTTGTTAGAAAAGGATTGATGGTTTGTGCAGGGCTGGCATGTATTTTTAAATCCAGGTTAAGGCAGGCAGGAGAGTGGTTATATTTTAAGTGCTACTCGGTTCTTCACACGCCGCCGGCTGTTGCTGTTCCCTGGACTCCATCCCGAAATGTTTTCCAGTCGTCTTGATGTCACCGCCAATGTAAACTCGTGCGTGCCTCTTGGGCGTCACAATCATCGCGGCTGGGCGCTGTGTGTCGGCTGCTAATTAACACTCAGAGGAATGAAATATTCAGCTGAAGTTAAAACATTTTGGAGAGCTAGGGGGAAGTTTTAGGGATGAATGAGAGATGAGGAATGACAGAAACAGCTCAAATTATACTGGAGGCCCAGGAGAAGCAGGACAGGTAGCATGAAGCCGTTGTAAGGGAAACACAGACTGACATTTCTGTTATGTAGATATCAGGTGAACTGCATCGTCATCCCAGGAAAGGGCAGAATCTCATCCTGTAGTGCCGCTGGGAATGTGACGGTGCACAGACGCTGAATACTGTGCCCTTTCAGAGGAAAATATCGAGCAAATTGTGGTCTATCTCTCCAACTTTGGGATGTCACTTGTGAGGTTTAGGACTTCCTTAACGGTGCGACATGGAAGCTGTTGCTCTCACGTGTTATTCTGCTGTAAGGAGACCCCTGAGACTCAATGGTAATCGGAGACAGTTAGTATTACAATGTTTCCCAAGACATCTGGTGAATAAACTGTATTTTTAAAGTGCTTTATTCTGCCTTCACGACTCCTCAAAGCGCTGCAAATAATACAAGTCATCATTCAACCACTCACACAGAGCCTGAGGCTGTCATGCATCTTGCATTCACACACATTCACACACTTTCACACACCCTTGGCAATGCCATCGGGAGCAACTCGGGGTTAAGTATCTCGCTGAAGGATAGATCGACATGTTGAGTCGTTGACTGCAGGGGCTTGGATCGAAACCCACAGCCTTATGATTAAAAGATGACCGCACTCCCTCACAGATACAGTCAGTCAGCTTCAATACGGGATGAGTTCCTATTCTGAATGAAGCATTGAAGATTAGCCAATTGTAGTCGTGTTTAAGAGCCTTGTTTGTTTGTGTGTACTGCACCCGCCTCAATTAGGATTTGTACGCATTGTCAGCTCTGTGGGTTGTACACACAGCGACTAGAGATGCACGCCCAAAAGAAAAGCCATATTTCTCCTCAGAAGAAGGAACACCTCTACTTTAAAACATCACAGAAGACTTATATATCAACGGCTTTTTGGATATGCACAAATATCACAACAACAACATTTCTAAGAAGATGTTTGCACAACTTTGAGCCACATGTTTTTAGAGTTGCATATCATTAGGAATATTCATTAGCTTAAGGCTTGGTAGAAATATTGACTAGTTTGGAATCAACGGCAAAAGATGTTTTGTGAATTTAAACACAGGAACTGATTGCATTACTCCAGATATAGTCTAGTCTTAATAGGCAAGGCAAGTTTATATATATGGCACCATTCAACACAAGGCATTTCAAAGTGCTTCACAAAAATGAAAGACAATAAGAGCGTTAAGAAACGCATGAAGAAAAACAGTCATTGAAAAGCAAAGAGAATAAACTGAACATAAAACATGAATACACAGGTACAAAATACAATAGTAAGAGCTACAGTGCAATGTGAAGAATAGTTCAATTAAAAGCAGCGGCAACATTTTAATACATAATTAAATGCATATTTCTGTTGTGCTAGCACCTTGTATCATATTGAAGCTTTGGATAGCATTGCATTGTGTCTTAGAAGTGAAACGTTGCAGGAATAAAAAGCGTTCTGTTTATCCTACAGAGACACTGGGCTAAATTAAAGCTTCTAATTAAAGCACCTTCATTGTTTTTAGATAACCAATGTTCTGCAGGACTTGCAGGACAATATGTTGGAAAATCTAAAATACTAATCAGTTTGGTTTCATGTCAGTGGGTAATGAGGCGTGGTGTGGTAATGGCTGGATGATCTGACAGGTTTTAAGTGTATGCTGTGAGCGGTGATGTGAAAGCAGGCTCCTGAGGAGGTGATGACGTCCCTCTTGAGGTTGGCGGTAGAGGAAGACGCTCCTCAGTCTTCGCGCTGCTATCGAGCCTCGCATCAAGTCTCGCTGCGACAGCTCCCAACGCGAGCTGTCTTTATGTGACCTTTCATCCTGACAAGCTGAGGTCCCTCCCGCTATCGATCTGCATTTTCCTCTCCACGCTGAAATAGGTCAGAGGAGGATGGGTTCTTTAAGCGTAGCCTGTCCCCCTTTTTTCTATTAAAGGCAGCTTTCCTTTTGATGAGAGGTCAAGAGATTTAAAAAAAGGAATAAGGCACGGAAAGCGAGGAAGTGTGGCAGGAGTCAGAAACTACCTTTATTTAAAAGGCTTGTTCCAGACAAGGCAAGTGAAGTGACAACAGAACAGAAAATAAGCTAACGACAAACAGGAATCCGACTAGACGAATCCTCTCAACCTCTGTGAGAAACTCCAGTTTCAGTTAGGATTTGAAGGAAGAATTTATCACCATACAACTCAGAAACACCGGAATATGGACTTTATTTGATACATTTACAGCCCAACATTAGCCACCTTTAGCTTAGCGGTGGTGACCTGAAGTCATGTGACCGTGCTGTAGTTCCTTTATAGCCCAACATTAGCCGCCTTTAGCTTAGCGGTGGTGACGTGAAGTCATGTGACCGTGCTGTAGTTCCTTTATAGCCCAACATTAGCCGCCTTTAGCTTAGCGGTGGTGACCTGAAGTCATGTGACCGTGCTGTAGTTCCTTTATAGCCCAACATTAGCCACCTTTAGCTTAGCGGTGGTGACCTGAAGTCATGTGACCGTGCTGTAGTTCCTTTATAGCCCAACATTAGCCGCCTTTAGTTTAGCGGTGGTGACGTGAGGTCATGTGACCGTGCTGTAGTTCCTTTATAGCCCAACATTAGCCACCTTTAGCTTAGCGGTGGTGACCTGAAGTCATGTGACCGTGCTGTAGTTCCTTTATAGCCCAACATTAACCGCCTTTAGCTTAGCGGTGGTGACCTGAAGTCATGTGACCGTGCTGTAGTTCCTTTACAGCCTAATATTAGCTTTGTGCTTCTGCTGATTGCATTTACGCTTTTAAAGTGGTGTTAACAACTGGAAAACCCCATTGGCTGTTTGTCAAGAGAGCCGTTGCGGAGCTGACTTCAGGGTCAGATTACAAAATCTGTCATCCTGCCCCGCTCTCTAACACCGAGGAATAACAAGCATGTTGCTGATTGTGAATTACTGGTGTTTCTCAAAGCGGCAATCACAAGCGTGAGTCAGAGGCAGGCACAATGCTGTGTAAATGCTGGGGAGGAGCACCACGCTATTAAACAGCACCACAAAGGGAAGCCTATTGAGTCACACACATTAAGCCCAGAGCAAAACACACCAGAGTGCTATCAGGTGTGTGTGCAGCCCGCCACCTCAAACAAATAATATGCACACACTCTGGCAATAACTGTTGACACGATTTCTGTGCAGTGATAAGGTCTTCAGGAACACACTTTTTTTTTTGAAGTGCTCAAAATACACAGCTTTTATTTTACTTCACCATGACAACCGCAGATAGCACAACACATCCATCTCGAGGGAGGCACACATGAAGAGTGATACAAATAAAGAGACGGAGCGAATAGAAGAAAACCCCATTGTTCATAAATAAATAATAAGTGTGTGTGTGTGCGCGTGCGCGTGTGTGTGATACAGATAGACATCTCTCTGTATGCATTGGTGGCTGTTTGGTTTAGACTCAAGGACAGGCTCAAGGCCGGGCTAAAGTTGCCGGAGCTGCACCTCGTTCTTGTTGACTTACAGAAGCAACTTGTTTTAATTTTTGTTGATGCGGTTGTATAAATGCACCCGTGAGTTAGACCAAAGCAACACATTTCCCCTTGGGGATTTGGGTTAGAGCCATAATTTATTTAAATTAAATAAATGATATGGCTCACATAGCCCGGGTGAGTGGCTGCGAGGGAGTGCGGTCGTCTTTGACCCAGAAGGTTGTGGCTTTGATCCCAGCCCGTGTGTGTGAGTGTTACTATAACTGCTCTGTATGAATGATGTGTGAAAGGGTGAAGGACTTAAAAAACCTGCATTAAACGTGGGGTTTTACATGCTTACCACAAACACATTATGTTGAAGGTAGGAGAAGAACTATCAGGTTAACCAACGTTTTAATAACACACTTCACTCTCCTGTGTTTTTCCATAGATATGAGAAGAGCAAACCTACTCCTTTAAGGTGCCATGGAAACAATTCCAATAGTGGAATTATTTCCTGCACGTTAGTATTCTATGAAAGCTGCGTGTCTTTGTCATATGCTGTCTATTCTGAATGTGTTGACGGCAGCTTAAAAGGAGGAAGCTTGGGAGGAAGCTGGGGAGGAAGCTGGGGAGGAGGCTGGGGTGGAAGCTGGGGAGGAAGCTGGGGTGGAAGCTGGGGAGGAAGCTGGGGTGGAAGCTGGGGAGGAAGCTGGGGCGGAAACTTGGGAGGAAGCTGGGGTGGAAGATGGGGAGGAGGCTGGGGTGGAAGATGGGGTGGAAGATGGGGAGGAGGCTGTGTGGAAGCTGGGGAGGAAGCTGGGGAGGAAGCTGGGGAGGAGGCTGGGAAGGCGCTGGGGTGGAAGCTGGGGAGGAAGCTGGGGTGGAAGCTGGGGAGGAAGCTGGGGTGGAAGCTGGGGAGGAAGCTGGGGCGGAAACTTGGGAGGAAGCTGGGGTGGAAGATGGGGAGGAGGCTGTGTGGAAGCTGGGGAGGAGGCTGGGGTGGAAGCTGGGAAGGAGCCGGGGTGGTTGTGGGGTGGAAACTGAGGAGGAAGCTGGGGTGGAAACTTGGGATGGAAGCTATGGTGGAAGCTGGGGTGGAAGCTGGGGAGGACGCTTGGGTGGAAGCTGGGGTGGAAGCTGGGAAGGAGCTGGGGTGGAAGCCGGGGTGGTTGTGGGGTGGAAACTGAGGAGGAAGCTGGGGTGGAAGCTGGGGTGGAAGCTGGGGTGGAAACTGGGGAGGAAGCTGGGGAGAAAGCTGGGGTGGAAGCTGAGAAGGTAGCTGAGGTGGAAGCTGGGGAGGAAGCTATGGTGGAAGCTATGGTGGAAGCTGGGATGGAAGCTGGGGTGGAAGCTGGGGTGGAAGCTGGGGTGGAAGCTGGGGTGGTGGTGGGGCAAGAGAGCATCGCCAACGTGAACGAAGCAGCAGCAGCAGCAGAGGTAGACGGATCCAACAGCTTAAATAGAGCGCCAGTTTTAGGAGACTGTGTTTGGTTGGTTGCAAGAGGGGCGAGGGGCGTTATAGGCGAGTGTATCGTTGGTGCTCGAGTTGACTGCCTGAACTAGCTCGCAGGCTTCGCCCCGTTTCTGCATCTGCCGCTTTGATTTTGACCATTTTGTTTGATCTGTGTCCTGCAAGTCGCTCATTTATATGCAAGTAAAAAACACTAAAATCCTTCATCTCTGGAGTGGATTTTTGTGCATTTAAGTGTGACATGCAATACCACAAAGACATTATTTAAAGTTATTAGAAAGATCGTTAATCAACTTCACTGCCCTCACACACATGCATGTATTTACAAACACAGAATCTACCATACACCCACATCTCAACTGTAGTAAATTTCATGAGTGTTGGCAGCTTAAAGGCTGCTCCCCCTTCCTCTCTCCCTCCCTCCCTCCCTCTCTCGCTCTCTCTCTCTCTCTCTCTCTCTCTCTCTCTCTCTCTCTCCCTCTCACACACACTCTCTATGCAACTCTTTGTTTTTGCCGCCCGTGCTGCTGCCGCGGTTCCCTCTTTTATTCCTTTTTTGCTGTCTTCATCTCATGACGAGAGGAACCTCCTCCTGCAGATATCTCTCTCTCTCTCTCTCTCTCTTGTTATCTTGTCATCTCTCTCTCCCTGTTTCCTATGCATCTCCCAGTGGAGGGGAACGGGACTCTACTCTCCCCTCTTCCTCTCATCATCCTCCTCCTCCTCCTCTTCACCTCCCGTCTCCTCGCGTCCTAACGGAGGGATAATGTTTTATTTCCAGCTGGTGATCATGGCTGGGACGGTGCTGCTGGCTTACTACTTCGAGTACACGGACACTTTCCCCGTCCACATCCAGGGCTTCTTCTGCTACGACAAGACCTCTCCAAGCCTTACCCCGGGCCGGACGAAGGCAGCAAGATCCCCCCCCTGCTCATCTACTCGCTGGTCACGGCCATCCCCGCCGTCACGGTAAGAGTCGGGGTGTATTAAGTGTGGAAGAAGAGGTGGAAGGAGTGTGTTTGAGATGCAAGAGGAGAGTGTGTGAGTGGCGTCTGTGTGGGAACAAGTACTCAGATTCTTTACTTGTGTAAAAGTTCAAATACTATGGTCTTCAAATACTCCATTACAAGTACAAGTTCAACATTTTACTTAAATAAAAGTACATCTGAATTAGCATCTAAATGTTCTTAAAGTACAAAGCACAAGTTCAGATTTCAGAATGATATAAAGTACAGCAGTATTATCAGCAAAATGTACTTCAAATATCAAAAGTTAGAGTACTTCTCATGCAGAATGGATCTTTGCACAGTATTATGTCATTAATATTATCCTGTTTTTATACATGTAAGAGCATGTTAGTATTGTAGACGGTCAATGTGGACCCAGTAGTATTATACCATATCAGCATATCATGTGTGTTTTGTATATAAAAAGTGTTAAATTAAATGTAGTGGAGTAAAAAGTATGATATTTGTATGAAGTAGCGTTAAATAGTAGGGGAAAAGCTGTCAAAATAAAGTACAATACTTGAGTAAATGTACTAAGTTACTTTCCACCACTGGCTTCTACTTTAGTACATGTTGGAAAAGGAAAAAGCTTCAATAGAAAGTTAGGAGGGTGCTATTGCATGCTGGGAAAGTTAATTGAAATGGTAAATGGACTGCAAGTGCCGCTTTTTCAGTCTTCACCACACTGAAATCCACACTGCTCCTAGTACTAGGATGGGTTAAATGCAGAGGACCGATTTGTGTGCTCTGCTGTGTGCATGTATGTGACAATAAAGAGGGTTTCATCCTCTGATAAAACAGCTTTGCCATCAGGCATAGACTGGGGTTTATGGACTGGGAATCGAACTCCCGACCGTTCTGTTGATAGACGAATACACTACCTCACAGCCTCAGTTTACCTGGAAGTGTTATTTGCTTAATTCTTCGTATGATTGAGTTTGCGATGAGTTATCTACGGTGTGTTTCCTCCAAAATTAGTATGAGCAGATTGGTAAGCTGCATGACGTTTAACCCCCTCTAGCCTTGGCATGCAGGTGAATTTATGCATATGTGTGTGTGGTGGTGTGTGTGTGTGTGTGTGTGTGTGTGGAGAGAAAACACAGCCTCGGACCACACAGAGATGTGATGGGAATGAGCAGGCAGGTCGTTAGAGACAGAAAAAAGAAAGTCGCATAGAAGAAGAAAAATGGAGAAAGAAAAGTGCAAAAGTTGTAAGGTGGAGCGATGACGACGGGCGGCAGATGCTCGGGAATAAACTCAAGAGGAGGCGACAAT
The DNA here is from genome assembly GCF_036324505.1 of Eleginops maclovinus. Lineage (NCBI taxonomy): Eukaryota > Metazoa > Chordata > Actinopteri > Perciformes > Eleginopidae > Eleginops > Eleginops maclovinus. Next base: position 21,647,065 of record NC_086364.1, on the reverse strand, counting down.
GAGCACAAAGGAAGGCGATTATACGGGATTTGTTCTGGGGTTTTTGTGTGTGTGTTGGGTTAGCAGTGAGCGTGAAATGCAGAACACCTGGCATCCCCGACAGACCTGGAAACCACAGACAGAAGCAGCCTGCAGCATCAAGGCAAAGCAGACAAATAACCCGAGCAGATTAACCGCACGGACAGAAACAGCAGCAGCAGCAGCGTCTGCACAGACAGGAGGATCAGGAGGAAGGCTGGGGGTTATTGTAAAGTGGGACAGTCGTGCAGATCCCACTATAAATGAAAAGTTAAAGCAGACCAAAGCAGATGGGCTTGGATGTATTAGATTTTAGGAGGAATGATAGGAAATAGGAAGAGAGAAAAGTCTTGTTGAGGGCAGTCTTGATTTAGGGAGTGTATACAAATTATTAGGAGTTCGAAAGGAGACCATTTTTTGTATTTTTGTTTGTTTGAAGGAGGGATTGACATTTCCTATCCATGATAACATTTATACTTCATCCTCCGTCTGCAGAGGGCTTCTCACCCATTCTTAAAATGGTGATCATTTCTTTGTCATGTGATAATTAAGCAGCTGTCGTTAAAAACACATGAACTATTCCAGAATTTCTTAGCTTGTTTCTTAGTTAAGTTAAGGAACGTTTGCAAATAATAAAGCGGGCGAGGGCTTTAAGCTGTATCCACACCAAGTTTCCGACGAGCTTTACATTTGCTAATTGGCCGGTTTCTGGTTTAGCTGCGCACAGAAATCATCAAAAGGAAGCTGAAATAACCAAATCAAGATGCTGATTTGTAAAAAGTCTGAATGCATTGTCAGGTGTGTCCACAAGAAAACTTTTCAAATGTTTGTTTCCTGAGTGGAGTTTGGGCTAAGCTAACATTGTAGCTGCTCCATTCACGTAAAAATGTAATCTAAGTAAGTCATGAATACAGAAGCAACATCAATTAATACAAAGCTTTCCATGCACTGTACATTTGAAATAATATGCATTCATTGGCATTAAAAATGTGGATTATTAATGACAGTTGCTTCAAGTTTTTTATCCATTTCTGATTCAACAACGAAATGACGTCAGGAAAATGTTCAGAGGCGTTGTGATTGACGCAGCCCAAAGTGCTTTACAGAGTGTGACAGAAAATAACAATAAAAAGGGAGCAACATAATTAAAAACAAGGTGTAAACAAACACAAAGCATCAATCAATACTACTAAAAACGACAATTGTCCCAAATTAAAAAGATAGGTCTTTAATTTTCTTTGATGGAGGTTGCTGATGGAGCGGCACCAATTTCTGGAGTGCGGAAAGATGATTTACTTTTCCTCGTAAGAAGCCCTGCAAGAATTCACTTCTTTCCACAACTTTTAATGTCAACTAATTATTTTTAACCCACCTGTTTTCTCTACACCTCGACCAATAAACTAAAGAAAATGCATCTAGTAACCCATTAAAGCTAAAAGTCACTGCAGGGTTCTTTCTGTTCTGGGTGATTGCACTTATTGTTAATCCCTTTAGATTAAAACTCATCAGCTAAATCAACTTTAATCCACTGTAATGTAATAAAGATTAAGTCCCCTGAACCCAATAACCCGGATAAAGGTGTCTTTCAGTCAAATTAAAACCCTGCACCATCCCTTCCGTTGTGGAACATTGCATATGCAAACAGCAGGTGCCTCTTCAGCGCTCATCCACACCGATCCAAGCCCAGCAGAGCCTGCCCAAACTCAGGGAACACGACTTTGGAAGTTGATCTGGGTCAGAGCACATTACTAACTCGGCTAGTCTGGCCTAACCCGTGCTGACAGGGGCTTTTGGTGTGTGTGTGTGTGTGTGTGTGTGTGTGTGTGTGTGTGTGTGTGTGTGTGTGTGTGTGTGTGTGTGTGTGTGTGTGTGTGTGTGTGAGACAAACAGCAAAGTAAATCCCAGCAGTAACTCCTGGTGATGGGACCAGTCTGGGGTGTATATGGACCTGTTCCTCTGGAGTGAGATCCCATTTTATCCAGCCTTGTGTTTCTCTTTGTCTTTCTCATCTTTTATACACAGTTGTGTCTTTCTTTCTAACTGGTTTTAGCTCAAAATCGTTCATGGTGTAGCTGGTATTGTGGCTCCTATGGTGGAATGAGCTCCCCATTACATTCAGAACAACAGAAGGTCTACCAAACTTTTGATATAGACTGAAAACCCACCTGTTTCCACTGCACCTTCGGCCAATAATCACTCACTTCTGCACACGGTTTGGCTAAGTTGGAGCTAATACAGTAGCCCTTATAGAAAGCCAATGTATCTACAGGATTCTTGCATTTGGAGTTTGTCTCTTCATTGTTCAGAGCACGTATTGGACAGAAGTGTCAGCTATTTGAAATGTAATGCAACAATTTAATTGGCAAACACGCTAGATGGAACAATAGGACTGTCTTTGGATTCTCAACATGTCAACCCGGTCTTTGTGCATCTCTGCCTTTTGTATTCAGTGCTTTGGAGAAGTTTAAAGAGGCCCTATTATGCTTGTTATGGTTTTCCCTTTCCTGTAGTGTGTTATATATAGGTTTTAGTGGCTGAAACACCTCCGACAGACTCCTGTGTTTACTTTCTGACATCACTACGTAACATTTGCGCTTCTTTTGGCTAGCGCTCGAACACATTGTACGTGATAGGCTAAGGGGCGGGACATCTCTAAGCAGGTTGACCAATCACAGCAGAGGCACCCAGCTAACCAATCAGAGCAGACTGGGCTCTGGTTTCAGACAGAGGGTGAACAGAGGTGCTGCAGCACAGGCAGTATGAGAAAAATAAAGAGCTTTTTGAACATGAAAGCATGGAGACATGTCCCAGGAGAGACAGATATGATCCTGAAAATTAGCATAATGTTTCCTCTTTAAGGAGGGGGACCCCGAATGGTAGAGTCCTTGTAGGTAATCAGCGATCAAACACATATTTGGATCCATGCCAGAGTCCTGCAGGCCCGAAAAGAGGGCACTCCAGCTCTAGGACAGATCCCAGTAGGGCCCCAAGATCTAATTAAAATCACCCGTCACCTCGTGAACTTCCAGCACGAGGAGCCGATCCACTGCTGAGGCCGAGGCAGAAGAGAAGGGCGCTGACGTCTTCCCTCAGTCTGTCAGTCACGTGTAATATGTGTTAGTTGCTGTTACCATGCTTCTGTTGTAGTGATATTCAGAGTCATTTTTGTAAACAACGTTCCCATGATTTCTGCCAGGATGACAGAAGTAGCTTTTCATTTGATTGATTTTGGTTTCATTTTAAATCTTGGCTGAGGAGAAAAAGCTAAATTCTGCAAAGTGCAACGACAAGATTTTGAGAATCAGTGAATAAATGTTGGCGTACATTCACATGAACATTTATTTTACCCTCTTCTTCTTCAACTGGCACCACATGCTGCTTATCTTGACAAACTAACTAATAATAATAACTCTATTAATGCAAACAAGCATTTGATCAAAATGTTCAGATGCTATTTCCTTAAAGTCTGGTTAAAATTAGCGACGATTTGGATGGAAACCTGCCTAGTGACTCAATTTTAAAGAACAACTGACATGACTTCAACATAAATGTGTGTTTGTTATATGATTATGGGATGTTAGTGCTCAAATTTGCAAGGAATTTGTATATTTAGAATAAGATTTCTAGCTTTTGCGAACAATAGATTAGTCCTGAAATGTTTTTCATTCGAAGAGTATTGATTCATTTTTCCCATAATGCCATTTCACATGATAAAAAAATGCAGAAATGACTTTTAAAAAATCTATTTCCAATATTTCCTGCGGTTATTGTTGTGATTTTATGTATTTTGCTGGTGAAATACAGTCAGATTTTGACCCACTGCTGCAGAAACGCTGCAAAGTCTCCACACAACCGCACACTCGGGTTTATTTTAAGGGCATCTTGAACGCTAAACTAATGGAGCTTGTAAGCCAGTTCAATCTAGGATGAATTAACTTATCTAGCCTAGATTCAATCTGACAGTGCGCAAATGTGTGCTCATGCTCCTCCGTAAATCCCTCCTTTGATCTAGTAGTTTTTTTCCTGTAACCTCGGCTGTGTGTCCTCTCTTTGCACATCCCTCCTCACACTGCTGCATCTCATCCACACTGACCTCCATGTTATATTCATCACTTTTACCTTTTACCCTCGTGTTTGCCACTTTTCACCAAACTTCAATGTGAAATCGCTTCATTTACCCTTTCATGTTCCCCTCTTCCACAACTTCTGTATTTCCCGAGCTTTTCTCCACTCTCATCAACACCTCCTCTGATGTTCCATACGCTTTATATCTCGCCTTCTCCGACCTCTCTTCACACCTGTTGTTGTCTTACCATCCAATTAACACGTCTTCTGTGAACCGCGAACGTCACATTTCTGTTCCTCGTGTCCCGCTTCCCGCTCTTTTCCCCTGTAGATAAAAGGGAGAAGGGAAGTCTCTTATGTGACTGAAGTCGTACTGAGATGAAAGGCAGACACAGTGAGGAATGCATGCTTATCAGAGTAAATAAAAAAATAATAAAGGCATGTTTTCTGCTTTGTTCTGACTCACCCAGTTCAGTTCTAGGTGAAGCATTAAAGCAGCATGCAGTTGAAACACTACTGCAAGCTCAATATAGTCAGCTTTCATACAGCATATGTTGCACTATTCCTCTCTTAAAACTTTATGAATAAAAACTAAACTATGACTCATTAAGAAGAGCATTTTTGCTTGTTTAAAATTCTTAATGTTTTGATGACTCCCCCTCTTTTCAGTCTTTGTGCTAAGCTAAGCTAACTTGCTGCTTCAAAATACAGATTTACTGGAGAATAACGAGCATCGAAAAATGACCTTCAGGTTAAAAAGTTAGCCTCGTTAATACAGGTTGTACTTTGGGAATTTAGAATAAACCAGCAATACTAATTCAGTCCGTAAAAAACTAAACAAACTGGACACACTGGCTAGCATGTTAGCAGTAAGCTTACTATTCTTGTACACCAACTAGCCTTTACACCTTAACGCCACCAAACGTTCAATTGTTTACCTCCTTATTGACATGTCATTAAGGTAATACTAACATAATTAAGTATGTAATATAATATCAGAATGCTCAGGTCTTGAGTTAGTGGTGGAAAATCCAGTAAATACCCAGGACCAACAGCCGGTAAAAGCTAAAACATGGGGTCAACAAGATCTTGTATTTTTTATATTTGTCCTATCTTTAACCTCGGATATATTCCTGTCACAGAGGTGTCCTGTCAGCATCCTCAGCCATAACGTCAGGGGACTGAACCATGACCTCAAACCAACCCGGCACAGAACTCTCACATTCATGCACAATTGCACAGATATGGATCAATGCCTTTCTGCCTTTCTCTCTATCTTTGTGTCTGTCTGTGTGAAGCTTTTACTACTTTACAATTCCCTTTATTTTACCTATTGAACGTAACTTCCATTTCAAACACAAACCTTCACACACAGAATCAGAGTACTTTATCTATCCTAGTAGTTATAAAGTGATGAAATACTGGCATTTTTGCAGGCAGACCAAGGAGTTAGCATCACAAGGAGTCCAATTCACTAAAAGCCAGTGATATTCTTCTATTGGATTCTATAGAAAGCTAATGTTGGGCTATAAAAGAACTACAGCAGTCACACAACTTCACGTTAACACCGCTAAGCTAAAGGAGGCTAATGTTGGGCTATAAAGCAACTACAGCACGGTCACATGACTTCACGTCACCAACGCTAAGCTAAAGGCGGCTAATGTTGGGCTATAAAGGAACTACAGCACGGTCACATGACTTCACGTCACCACCGCTAAGCTAAAGGAGGCTAATGTTGGGCTATAAAGCAACTACAGCACGGTCACATGACTTCACGTCACCAACGCTAAGCTAAAGGCGGCTAATGTTGGGCTATAAAGGAACTACAGCACGGTCACATGACTTCACGTCACCACCGCTAAGCTAAAGGAGGCTAATGTTGGGCTATAAAGCAACTACAGCACGGTCACATGGCTTCACGTCACCACCGCTAAGCTAAAGGAGGCTAATGTTGGGCTATAAAGCAACTACAGCACGGTCACATGACTTCACGTCACCAACGCTAAGCTAAAGGCGGCTAATGTTGGGCTATAAAGGAACTACAGCACGGTCACATGACTTCACGTCACCACCGCTAAGCTAAAGGAGGCTAATGTTGGGCTATAAAGGAACTACAGCACGGTCACATGACTTCACGTCACCACCGCTAAGCTAAAGGAGGCTAATGTTGGGCTATAAAGCAACTACAGCACGGTCACATGACTTCACGTCACCAACGCTAAGCTAAAGGAGGCTAATGTTGGGCTATAAAGGAACTACAGCACGGTCACATGACTTCACGTCACCACCGCTAAGCTAAAGGCGGCTAATGTTGGGCTATAAAGGAACTACAGCACGGTCACATGACTTCACTTCTCCACCGCTAAGCTAAAGGCGGCTAATGTTGGGCTATAAAGCAACTACAGCACGGTCACATGACTTCACGTCACCACCGCTAAGCTAAAGGCGGCTAATGTTGGGCTATAAAGGAACTACAGCACGGTCACATGACTTCACGTCACCACCGCTAAGCTAAAGGCGGCTAATGTTCAGCGTGATGACTTCTAGTGGTCTCATTTAGACACCAGTGGGGTCTTTACTGACATATGTTATGTTGTAGAACAAAAACATGATGAGATTTTAAGCTTTAAAGTGTGAAACACCAACTTTATTTCAGGCTTTCAACCAACAATTCAATCAAGGAAACATTGACTTCAAGACAAGTGCTAAAATGCTAACTCATATCGGGTTTAGGCTTCATTGCACCACTTTATGATGGTGAAATCCAGTATATTGCTATACACACACACACACACACACACACACACACACACACACACACACACACACACACACACACACACACACACACACACACACACACACTTGTGGTGCTTACCCAGGTTAATAGGACAGATGGCAGGGTGGGCTCCATGTTGTGAGGGGGATCAGTGGTTGCTGTGACACTGGCTGCCATTGGTAAAGGCTTTTTTTGCCCTGGCCCTTTGACTTCTGTTCTTCATTCGGCCATGAAAAGGGGAAATGAGGACAACGTTTGATAAGAGAGGCGATGATGTTAATGCAGGGTCAGAGTTGTGTTATTGGAGAAATATAAAAGTGCAGCACATCACAAGAGATGAAAAGAAGTTCCCGAGAGACACTGATATGGATTCTACTCAAAGCAGGTTGAGGTATACGTGTTGTTTTTTACCTCCATGCACATGAAAGTAGCTTTATCTCTTCTAAGTATCTGTGGTGCTGCTCTCCCTGCAGAAGGATAATTCACCACAGTCGTTCAGTTCCACCTCGACACAATCACAGCTCTGATCTAAACGATAAGCATCGTCCCACCAGGCAGGATATTGCATCTATAAACCATCTTTATATTTGGATCATCAAACAATCTGCTTGTTCACCTCCTGTCACCTTAAAGGGATTTAGAGTATTAACTTCTAATAGATGGTGGTCGGCAATAAAGTACTGTTTGGTCAAGAGACAAAAGACATTTGGATCCAGGATAAAAATAAACGCAGGTATTCAAATGTAATCAAAGTAAAGCTGGTGACAAAACAGGATAACGAGAAACTATAGTTGTTGTTCAAATCAAAGGAAAATCAGCTAAACAAGAAACAAAGTGGGATGGCAAAAAGGAAACCAGGCAGAGAATCCACTGGAAACACGAGGAATAATCCAGGGAACAAACAATACATTTAAAAGAAACCACACCACGGGGAGAGTGTATGTAAATGTACACACAATGTCAAGACAAACCTGGAGAGGGTGGAGCAAAAACACAAATATAGCAGGTTGATTTCACACAGAGGGCGAGGCACACAATCATAGAAAGGCGGGAAAACACAGAGACAGGAAGTGAAAACACACAAGACACGAGGAGAATGTTCCTAAACAAATAATGGGCTGCAGAAACATATTTTTTTGCCACCTAAAAGAAAGGTTACCCTAAAGATCAAGATCCGTTTACGTTTATGCTATGTTTGGACTATTTTCCCCGCTTTACCTTGCTGTCGGACCCATGGATGTTTAATAAGAAGTGGATACAGCGTCGGAGGCGGAGTTGAGTTTCCCCTTAAGCCCCGCCCCTGATCTCCCGCTCTCGGCTCGAAAATAAATCTGGATTCAGCTTTTATTGCATTTTACAACTTTGAGGACCTAATGGTTTAAATCATGGCTATGAAGGAGTTCATACCGGGTAGATATTTTAGTTTACCTCTTATTTACAGACGTCTCTTTCCCAATGTAAGTCAATGGGAAAAAGTATTTCTGGCCCGGTGACGTCACAGACTGAGACGGAAGTTGTAGTACCGCCGTTTGGCCACTACGGATATTTCCCTCAGAGTCCGGAGCACTTCCTGGGGGCTTGGTCAGACCGCCCTTTCCAATTCCTGAAGCTGTTCGTCTCTTTGAAGCCACCACACTCCATTGACAAACACAGTCCTTTTACCCTAGTGAAACACATAGAGTTGCTGCAATCTGTTTGTCTTATTGTGTGAGTTGACTTACAAACAGCAAAGACAGACAGCATCACAAGCTAACAGATTGAAGCAGCGGTAGACCAGCATGTGAATTGATGTTAAATGACTGTCAATGGAGTCTGGTTGCTTCAACAAAAGAATATATAACGGCTGGTGGTCTGACAGAAAGGTAAAGCACTGAAAATATTGTACAATTAAACAGATATATTTGGCTTAAATCCATCTTGTTTCCGCCCTTATACAACCCTTTGCTTTCGTGCCTGTTTCAACAAACTGGGAGCCTGTCAACCAATATCTACTGTTGCTAATACAGTAAAATAACTCATACAACCCTCCCTCTAACCGGTTTCCCTTTTTCCACTGTAGTTCGGTCCACTTACTAGATGCCTGCACCATTTTTCTGATGGGCCTGAGGCTGGTGTTGCGTCACCCTCATTGGCTACACAGTGAAGGATTGAAAGAGAGAGAGGGATATTAAGCCTTCCTCTTGCCTATATCTAGTGGTTTTTGGCAACCGTTCCTGTGAAATGAGATTAGACCGAACAGTGGCTGTCATTTCTGCTTCCTAGCTTTGATCCAGAGACACCTCAGGGGTCATTCGTAGGCTGATGGACTGCCACGCTTCACTCAGCACCTCAGAGATCTCTGACAAGTGCCAGGGCCCAATCTGTATTCACTACAGGGGTCTCCACTCCAGCCCGCCAACATCTATTCTTACATCCCTGCGTGTGGCCACAGAACCAGATCCGTGCTTTTGAAGCATTCACTCGCACTCACTCAAGAGTTCTGCAGAAGAAATGTGTGATAGGTCAACGGGATAAAACAGGTAGATGAGGGTCAATGGGTTAAAGCTGTTTCTACGATTAGCAATCATGACCAGTTTTGGGATTCTGACCCTAACCCTAGATTCAAATATTCCAAGGATTTTCTGTCATATCCAGAAAAGCTACAGCATTTTATTGGCAATGCAAAGCTTAAAGGGTCCCTATTGCGCTTTTTGAGGTCTTCCCTTTCCTCTAGTGTGTTATATAGGTTTTAGTGCATGTAAACGGTCTGCAAAGACTAAAATCCCAAATTTTCACCACAGGGAGTTGCTCTCCTACATCTGTTTGTGACTAGCGCTCCAGCACATTGTACGTGATAGGCTAAGGGGCGGGACATCTGTATGCAGTTGACCAATCACAACAAGTCAGCTGACCAATCAGAGCAGACTGGGCTCTGGTTTCAGACAGAGGGTGAAAAGAGGTGCTGCAGCACAGGCAGTATGAGAAACATAAAGAGCTTTCTGAACATTAAAGCATGGAGACATTAAACAGTAGAGGCACAAAAACAATGAAACATAAACAGTGAGGTACTTAACAGCTTGCAGTCCAATTGATGCAGCTTTTTAAGGGGATGTAATCGAGCAGATTTGGAAAAAAGGGGGAGGATAAAAATGGTACAGGAGAGACAGAGATTATATAACTGTATCTTCCTTCCTGTGGGAATAAAAGGTGGAGCGAGTGGGATTAGTGATGTTGCAGCACAACGATAAAGAGGTTCAGCTTATGTGAGAAGGAATGGATCCATACTCCGAAGAGTGAACCATTGTTATACTATAAACACGTGTTTATGTGCCAGGACAGATTCTCAGAAGGCTAGAAATCACACTTTGCTAAATGTAACAAGGAGATAGTGATTTTATTATCCGTATGTATGGAGATGCTTTAGCCCATGCCTTCTTTCTCAGTGAGATAAGATCTACTTTATCGATCGTAAATTGGAGTGTGTTCGTTACAGCGGTGTGTTAAAACAAGGCATTGCACGTAATAAAAATGATATAAAGAGTAGAAAATAAAACAGAACCTAAAAGTAAAATCTGATAGTCAAATAGACACTATGAAGGGCCAAATTACAGCTTACACAATTAAGAAATAGGATAGTATGTACATTAAGAGTGTAAGGAATGGCCTATTTAATTAAAGATAAATGTACAGCGTGAAGAAAAGTGCAGTTACCAAAAGAGAAACTGTGGATAGGGGGGGGTTTAACTCCCCTGTGAAGCGCCCTATGACCTTCTGAATGCCCTGTGTTATTGTGTTGCCCATCCATCCACAACCAGGATCTCTCAGTTGTTCTTCCTCATGTCAGGGGACTGAAGTGCATGTCTTCTGTTAGCATCCATTCAATCGATCCTGCCTAAAGCAATAACTCTATACAACAACTAACCTCTGACCAGTGGAGAACTCACAGCTCCATGGTGCTGTTCAGTTGCTCTCTTGATTAACCACTCAGTTTTTTCTATAATGATGTCAGTGATGCCAGAAAACAACATCTCTGCTGGTCAGAAAGGGTTTAATGAGTCCAGAGATATGAAGATGGGGTCAGATGTCTGGTCGGACGGCAGAGACAGCTTACGGAGAATTAATAGGGAATGGATGTCCGGTGGATCTGCCGGGGGACGAGTGGCAGGCAGCAGGCTGACACTGAGACTGAGATTTCTGATCCTTTCTTTTACTCTCCTTTTTTTCTGGAGAGGAAGTAAAGAAACCGGAACTCTGGATTTATTTGTTGTTTGAGGTGCGGTATATGACTCAGCAGCTTTAAGAAGTGAAGGAAGTATTAGTTTCTGCTTCGCTCTGATGCAGGATTTTCACCGGAAAGTGGGCGGGGCTTAAAGCTTCCATAGAAAGCATCTATCTGGTCTTATAAATTGTTCTCTGATGTCTACAAAGAAGGTATATCACTTTGGTTGATCCAAAAAATGTCCATATGCGGTTTTACAGACCCTAGAATGGAACAAGCTGAATTGCCTTATTTGGGGCTCATTTAAATAATGATGACGAGCTCTGCTCTGATTGGCTGGTTTACAAGGAGCAATCCATGGCTGCCTCAGAGCCCACAGAAGTAAGTGAAGTTCCTGAAACTGTGAGAGATGAACCATGGAGGCTATTGGCATCCAGCCTTACATGTCTGAGCCTTTATCGGAGGAGGGAACCGATGAGTTTGAAGAACAGTCAGCTGGTCGGAGATTGGAAAGCAACGCTACGGAGTGTTGAGGGTTAGCGTGAGTGTTTCCAGCAGCTGGTGTATGCAAACGTTGGGGCTGAATACCGTGTGTGACGTCACACACAGGGATTGTTGTAATTCGCCCGTTTTACCGCTGTGATATGCATATTCAGGATTTGCACGTGAAGGAGGAAACAATGGTGTTTGAGGTTCACGGTATGACAGTTCAAATTACCGAACTCTCCTTATTCAGCTGTGCCAAGGTGAATACAGTTTTCCATTCTACGGCACCTTTAATTTAGACCGGAAGTGACGTTAGCGCCTCATCCTATATCTTTGTAGAAAAACTCCTGGATATAAAGTATGTCCTTCATTATTGATACGTATAACTTTATTGTATGTTCCTCTAATTCATGTGTAATGTCTTATCTTTGCTGTGATAAATAAAGTCTACTGTCTCTTTGTGCAGTCTACACCCTGTAGAGAAGCACATGTGAGTAAAGGTGACAGAGATACTGTTGCTCTCAGACAGGCGCCGTGTCCTCCCCATCATCCATTAGTCCAAATCTCACATAAGTGCCGCTCTGCAGAGATTGAGTTCGCTGTAGCTGATGACAGATAATGGGGTACTAGTGACAGCGAGGCATCTCTTTGTACTTTGCACAGGAATAACCGTCCCGATCTTGTCAGAAGCATTTCGTCTTATGGCTGCTTCTCAGAAAAGCGATTTAGAGACAATGCAAGAGCTGCAGGGAGCTTTGGTTTAATAACATTCAGAGAAAGACTGTTATGGCTGCTAAATAATGTACTTAGGAGTGAGGATTGCTCTTGGAATTTAAGGGTTATATTACTCAACGCATATGTCAGGCTTTCTACTCAACCTTTGAGTCTGGCCGACTGGAAGAGCTAATCACGATAGACATTGACAGTTCGTAAGATTCTGTGAGATATTCCTCGTCCACAAAGTCTTGGTAAACTATATTCTGAAGGCCTTACATGACAAAGTTACGTACCTGACTTCAAGTATACATAGCTGGTAAACAATTATTTTTAAGTCTGAGGCATCATGTATCTGTGAAGCATGAACTGTTGTTTGGTGTTCCTCAGGGAAGTGGTCTTGGTCCCCTATTGTTTTCCTTTTAGCTGCTTCAAAAAGATTACTTCAACTTTAACAAAAAATGAAGGCCCTTTAAGCTTCTCTAACTCACACACAAGGCTCTTAACGAAGAGGACAAAACAAGCGGGGAAACTGCGTTAAGCTCCCTTACTGTAGAACAACCTGCCCAACTAAATTAGATAAGGACACAATTTAAAGTGTTGTCCTTTGGGAAGTAGTTTGCTTTTGCATTGGGCCTTGTTACGTAATTGCATACATTATATTCCCATCTGTTTCCATCTGCCCTCTTCTATTTTGTCTGCTTCTTTATTCCATCACTAACTCGGGCTGAACAGTAGCTATTTGCAGGAGGGGGGGGGAACTAATGGAAGCAATCTGCATCTCGCCGCTCTGCTGCGGTGCCGTCTCTCAGGCTCATTCTAGGATGCCTGATTTGCCCTTGCAGCTTTATTGACATCGTTACCAAACGATGATGCACACAGCGGGCTGTTTGTCTTCTGCACTCATGGCTTTAATGTACAGGAAACACATCAATGAAGCTGGTTTTAGAGCGTAATTACACCCTACAGTTCACCATTTAAGAGGCTGTTTTCAGCTTTTGGGGTTTTTCTCTTTCCTGTAGTGTGTTATATAGGTTTGTGTGCATGTCAATGGTCTGCTAAGGCTAAAATCCATATGTTGCCTCCATTGGACTCCTTTGTTTACCTCAATAACATAGTGACATCACTGTGTAAGACTCACACTTCTATTGGCTAGCGCTCCAACACATTATACACGATAGGCTAAAGGGGGGCTGGATATCTGAGAGCAGTTGACCAATCACAACAGAGCCGGCCAGCTAACCAATCAGAGCAGACTGGGCTCTGGTTTCAGACAGAGGGTGAAAAGAGGAGCTGCAGCACAGGCAGTATGAGAAGCATAAAGAGCTTTTTGAACATTAGAGCATGGAGACATGTCCCAGGAGAGACTCTACATACAAGTTTGACCCTGAATCTGTCCTCTTTAACATTAAAAGGGCAGAAATATGAATACAATCCTGCCTTTCTATCCCCAGCTTCCGAATGTGCATACATCTACTGATTGATACATACAATAATTACTTATTTCCTCCTCTTCATTTGTGTTCCTCCATTCATTTTTAGCACTATTTATTCCCCCGACTCCCACTGCTTCTCCACAACCCTCTTCATTCATCGCATCATCCCCCCTTTTCGTCGGCGTCTAATTGACACACACTTATAAAAAGGGCCACTCTGAATACACTCTCACATCTGAATAATACCCAATGACACAAATCGAGATCTGATTACTCACACACACGGAGCACAATCCTCCAGCTTCGTTGTGCAGGGCGAAAGAAATTGTCCTTGTGACGTCTTTAGAGCATGCACGCTGAATTAATCAGCTCTCATGTGTGTATTAATGTTTCAGACCTTCACTCCTTTCTCTTGTTGGGCTCTTAAATCATGCATGGCAGTACGCATGTAACACGCGATTACACAACTTGTTATTCCAATCTCCGAGCTCGTACGGCTATTTCTAGAAGTCGTCCTGCATTGTCACACAGTGTGGACTGGATGAGCAGTTTAATTTAAAGGAATTATAATCCTCTTGTCCCTAAACTGCAGCGACAACCTCGTCATATTTAACTATAAACCCTCGGCGAGACGCAAGCGCTGCAGTGCAGAGAGGTAATTTGGGAATGTTGGGTGAAATAATGCACTACATGATTCAAATAGATGCCATCCCTGCATGAATAATTCATGCCTGCAGTATTACTCCCAACGCCGTCACTGTGCTGCCTTCTCCTCTTAATATTTCCTTCCACTTTCCTTTTGTATTGTCCTTCTTTCCTCTTTCTAAGGGAACAGGTTTGGGTTTGGAAGTGATGGAGGGAAAATGCAATTGTAGGTGAGGGAAATATAATCACTTTTTTGGCAGTGATTTTACACAAAGTGAGTTCTATTGGCTTTTGTTCTGCGGTTCAGGAATGGGGGGAAACCGACTCCGTGCTTTCCTTATGAAGTGGACAATCTTAAGCTTATCCTCTTCTTATCTTAGGAAAGGTTTGTCCGAAACACATTTGCAGAAATGCTGAAAAATACTTTATTGATCAATAATTTCTGGTTGTCTTCCAAATAATAACTGAAAAAGTCCAGATCAAAATCCAACCTGTTACACTGCTTTCCAATGAGGTTTAATGCCAAATAATCAGGAACAGCTTTATTGCCAAGTAGGTGAACTTGGCGTTATAGTGCATATACTATAGAAATGTATAACCTCAATTAAAAGATATCCAAAATGAACAAAAAAAATACAACTTTTTTTTCTGAATACATGAAAATAAAACAAAAATTGGGACTGATAAAAAAACTACTATAAAATAACTATAATAACATTTAAAAAATAGCAATATTTACATTGAAATATAGGTGTACCCTAGGTGTAGAAATGTGCAGAATTCAGGGATTCTGCAGAAGGAAGAGCAGGTAAGGTTTTCTTTCAGGAAAAAAAGGCATAGAAAATAATTAGAAATAAACAATGCCTAAAGTTTAGACATCTCAAAGAATAAATAGAAATACAAATAAACTGGCATTAGAAAGAGAAGATGTTCACAGTTGACTAGGAAGATACATAATCTATAAACTGTCAGACAAGTAAACACTATTGAAATGAACAAAATACAAAGCAGATTTTAAACAATGAATGGAATATTAGATAAAGTAACACAGTGTAAAGTGAAAGTGATGTTCCAGTTAAGAGAGAAATACATGATCTAGTATGCTTTCTGCTCCTCTGCCATCCCACCCACAAACAGAACATTTCCTCTGTCACTTTCTTTAGAGGCGATGCACATGTGTGAGAGCTTTTCCTACTTGCACAATGTGGGCGCTCGGTGTATAAACTACGGTCTGGTTTGGCTGAAAGACTGCTGGGTGTAAGATATTCCCCTGCATCCTGTTTTTCTTGTGTTGTGTCCTAAAACACAGGGTTAAAAAGGGTCTAAAAAGGCCAACCTCCACTTGCATAAATCCACTTAGAGCTTGTCACTCATACGGATTCTGGTTCCTGGACAGTAAGAGAGTATCTATACTGAACGTGTTTAGGTGGTCGTGTTGATTTTGCTGTAGAAGCACACCACAGATGAACAGAATAAGCATTCATCTTCAATAAAAAGGTGCGTAGTGAGCCTCCAAACAACCCTTTTAAAGCTTAACCAAAGACCCAAAGTCCTCATCTTTGAAAGCAATCCACCATTTGATCAATTTACGTCGAACACGCATGCTCATATTGGGCGGTCCCCATGGAAACCGCCTTTAATGAGCCCTTTAACGGTTGTCCACAGTGTGCCGGCGCCCCTAACATCTCTGATTTGAAGCCACTGATTAAACCCCCTTCAGCTTTGATTTCATGCTCGTATCGCTGTTTCGAGGGTTGCCATGGAACACCCAGTCGGGTCGCGTTTCACTAATGGAAGAAAGCACTCGGCCGGGCACGCACTTCACAGCGCTGCGACACTGAAGCATGCTGTTAACACATCGGACCTGCTTGAAAATTTGCCCCTGAAGCATGAGATTTGACCAAAACAGAATCATTGTCACCCCTTCTTTCTTTCACTCCCTCTCGCTTTTCTTCCAGGGGGATAAACAAGGTGGTTATGTCGAACAAAAAGAAAGAGTAAGAAGGAGGTTTGTGGGTTTGTGGAACAGGGTCAGCGTTTAAGTAGATCCCACTCGTGTCACAGCAGCACGGTAAAGTGTCAGGATGATTTAAGATTGAGCATATTTCTGTCACAGATAGTTATTCATGAGGCAGTTTTATCCTCGTACAGATACCGAGTCTCCCAGTTTGCAGTCCATTAAGGGATCTTCAGTCTGGAGCTGCACCGCTGCTCAGATTCACGGGGAGTTAATGGAGTACGATCACCTGAGCGAAACCTCCGACACCAGCCCCTCTCCAAGAAAACTGAGCACCGGAGAACAATGGCGGCTGTTTTTGATCACAGGAACTTCTAGACTTACTAATAATGTCTCTCCATGTGACCAAGCAGGGGTGCATGATTAATAAAACAGATTAAGACTAATAAGATTCATTTTCACTGAGAGCTATGAGATCATTAGCAATGCTAGGAGCTGTGATTAGCTCAGAGTCAGTCCGCCTCGAGTTTTCCATTGTGGTCAAATCATTTCTCTAGTTCAGCTTTAAATTGGTCAATTTTGAGGCTTTAAATGTTTGTCTTCCCGCATCATTGGGACCTTGTTAACTAATGGAAATGTAGTACGTACTTATAGACTTACCCATTGGTTTGAAACCTTGAGTTTGGCATGTTTGAAGCTATCAGCTGGCTAGTTTGGTTAGCAAAGCATACCCCTAATTCCTGTAAATGTGACATAAATTTGGATGATAATATTGGCAAGCCTTAGACGGGTATTCTGTATTAAAGAGAGCTTACAATTGTATTTGAGAGCATGAATGTGGTAAAAAAAGAATCATGTGAGAAGCAGAGTCTTCTTTACAATCAGAATTATTTTGAGGTACATTTCATTTCATTAAACTGACGCCATTTTCCCCAGTGACATACAATGTGTGCACTAAACCATCTAAATATAGTGTCAGAGCAACAAGAGAAATGCAGATGTACTCGCTTTGAATAAGCAAACCATTGCAGGTGCATTAGCTTCAAAAGCCTTTAGGTGCTAATGTGTTTGGTAGTTCCTATTTTTAACCGGCATACAGCTTGTAATGTAATATGAGATCTTCTAGTACCAGATGCACCAGCAACCGCCATTGTGTCTAAACTAAAATCCACTTCAGTTTTTAACAACCAGTTCTTTTCTTTGTTTGCACAGATTCTTGTTGGAGAGCTGTGTGCATTCTTCACCAAGGCCGAGGGAACCCAGGAGAAAACCATTGTCACTGCTGACTGCTGCTACTTCAACCCCCTGCTGAGACGCATAATACGCTTCCTAGGTGAACACACTGCTGTGAACTGAACAGTCTTTTCGCTCTTTGCAGGCCTCTTTGCAGGCCTCTTTGCAGGGTCTATTTCTGTGTAGTCTTGCCAGAGAAGGTTGAATTGTTAGAACGTGACCTGCCTCACGTTATCAACCACAGCTTGTGCATGTAGCTGCTAATTGGATGATAGACTGAGATTTAGAGGTAAGATATTCGGGATCATGGCAGGAAGAATCCTGTGAATATTAAGCAGCCTGCACATTTGCATCTCAAGCCAAATCAGCTGAGGTGGAAGCTACTTGGTGCAATTTCACACCTCAGCTGATAATAAAGTGTGGATGCTATTTTGGGAAGGCAACACTTTTTTATCACCCGTTAAATCTCAAACTGTTAAAATGGTTCAAACAGCTAATGTGCTTTTCCTCGTTGTCTGATGAATCTGTAACTTTTTCTTGCTTCTGCCTGCACGTCTACATCCCTTTTCCAATCCTCTACATCTCCAGGTGTCTATGCCTTCGGTCTCTTCACCACCACCATCTTCGTCAATGCCGGCCAGGTGGTGACAGGAAACCAGACGCCTCACTTCCTGTCCGCCTGTCGACCGAACTACACGGCGCTTGGCTGCCAGTCCACCATGCAGTACATCGCAGAGCGCCGCGCCTGCACGGGGAACCCGCTGGTTGTCATGTCTGCGCGGAAGTCTTTCCCGTCCAAGGAGGCAGCGCTCAGCATCTTCTCTGCGGTGTACACAGTGGTGGGTTGGAGCAGGCTGCTGGATATGTTGAGGGTTAATTGCTGCTAACTTAAATATGTAGCACTTACCCTGTCCTGATGTTTAGTGTTTTAACTTTTACCCTGTTCTGTCAATTTCTAGTCATCAATAAGCACATTGGAACCACTCTCATGCCTATGCCGTAAATATGAAGCTACAGCTAGTTAGTTTAACTCAGCACACTCACAAATATGGATATTAAATAGAAACAGTTTCTGGATTCATGTGCGGGATTGTTTATTAGTTATTTGGTACCACTTTAGAATAAGACTACCCTTATAAAGGATTCATAAAGGGGTTATAATTAGGTTATAAACACTTTATTAGTCATTAAGACCCGTTTATAAACCAGTTCTAACATAGTTTTCATACATCAACACAGGCTCACTATTTGGCAAGATGACTAAGCCTTATGTTGGCTACCTAGCTTCCTTCCTCTTCTTCATCAGCCAGCATCCTGGGTATCTGTTCACTGAGTTGATTAGTCTGCCAATGCCTTTAGCATATCAAGCTAACGTTAGCAAACCGCTAAGCTACGCTAACCAGACGCTAGCGGAAACACATTCTTGACCTACATAAAGAAGACAGGGTGAGTTTTTGATAAAGCGCTGATGATTTACAGGAAGGTTAAATGGAAAGTTAAGTGTGAAATCCCCCCCCCGTAAATACTACAGACTGGGATTACATCTTGCTAATGTACATTAAAGCGTGCACACCAGATCAATGAGTCTGCATCCACCCTCATCTTTGCATAAGACTATATATATGCTTCTAAAGTTGCATTTGTTTGTCTGCTAACCCCCTTAAAGTAAGGTTGTCTCTGAACACGTACAGTAGTAGTAGTTTGAAAGCAAGTGGCATTTGAAAAACCTAGTGATGTTTAACTGATGCATATGCTTCTGTTGCCTCCTTTGTTTGCTGTAACTCTTCTCTGTCTCTCTGCAGATGTACGTGACCCTGGTGTTCAAGACCAAAGGCACGCGGTTGACTAAGCCCACCATCAGCCTCACGCTGCTCTGCCTGGCCGTGCTAGTGGGCGTGGTCCGGGTGGCTGAGTACCGCAACCACTGGGCTGACGTCCTGGCGGGATTCTTCACCGGGGGGGCCATCGCTGTGTTTTTGGTGAGGGATTACACTGGAGGAGAAGCCTTTATTGGGTGTTTTACAACTGATTGGTTTACTACTGCTCCTACCTATGATAAGAGCTGTAAAAGGTCTAATGAGGGGAGCCTGGCTAAGGACGTCCCATTGCTCTTAAAACTAATTTCCTTGCTTCCTCTCTCTTCGCGTGGTTTCCTTGCGTCTCTCCGTGCATCCCTGGTGGAAAAGACGCAAGTGATGGAAGCAGGGATGCAAGTTAAGAGAGGTGAGACGTAGATCAAGACTAGGACAGAGCCTCTGTTGTGAATCTTGGCCAGGTATATTCAACTAACCCCACAAAATAATTTAGCTAAATCTTATTTGGAAACAATGCTAGGCTGGTAATGAAGGGCCTCTCAGGCTTGCATTATTTGAAGCCTGGAAAAAAAGTATGACACCTTCCGAACTCTGGAGACACCAGTTTGCCCCAACAGGAACTCTGTGCATCTCTATGCATTTGAAATGGGAAGAACTCTGAAGCTTGTTGTCGAGCTTTGAGTGGACGGTTGCCGCAGGGGGTCAGCGTTCAGCGAAGGGTCAGTCCTTTTTGTTTCTTCTCTCTAACCCTTACACCCGGTCTCCATCTCCAGGTGACCTGCGTGATAAACAATTTCCAGCAGATGCTGCCCAGTCCTCCGCTGCTGCGACCCCAGCGCCCCGAGTCCATGCTGGGAATGCCGATGGTGACGCTGCCCTGTGTCGAGAGTCCACTCGAAAAGTTAAGTGGCCCTCAGGTAAGAGGCGGGGGTGGGAGTGAGAGGGGCTGATATACACACCCCTTGTCTCTTACCTGAATCCGTTGTCCTCCTGTTCCCCCCCCGTCCCCGTCCCCCCCCCCTTCGAGAACAAATCATGCATGCTCCAAACACCACCTGCACCTTCAGCACCAAGAACACATCCCAGTGAATCCTTTAAATCTCTAAGCCTGCTCGTTGGCTGATGAGAACAGCAGCAGAGATTTGTCCTGCCGGTGTGAAATGAGCCCTGGTTTTATTTCATCCATCGGAGGAAAACAAATTCCACTGTGGATGTTTGCTCTTTACCTTCTTATCGGTGGATTTAGGGAGTCACTTATCTCCTTGAGCTGAGTCAGCAGTACGGCTGACGCACTGGAGGTGTAGTTTAGCATTCTGGGATCATGCAGAGCAGGGAGCTGGAGGGAAATTACGGATTCAGCTGGAGGTCTCCTGGGTTGATCAACGGTGCTGCATTCTCTAAGAAAGGGGTAGCGTCCCCAGTGTCGCCAACTTCCCGACTTTCTCACTAAATCTGGTGACTTTCCAAATCTCCTGTAATTGTCTTTTTGTCCAAAGCTACTAGCGACAAATCTAGAGAATGTTCTGTAAGATAATCAATATATTGTGACAGGCTGTTGTTGTTCTCAGCCTCAGTTAGCATGTAGCTAATAGGATATCGTATATATGAGTAGAAGGATTATGACGCGTGGAGTTACATACTAAACACACCGCCTCTAACTCTCACTCATTGACTGCAGTAATACTATTACGTGTTTAATAACTGATAAACCTCAGAAGGATTGCATAATAAGACATCATAAAGAGAAGCGTCATAAGAGGACGAAGCAGAACGTGTTTATAAATATCGTTATACTTTACAGAGAAGCTTCTTGGTCCATTTAAGTCTTAACTCTTGGTCCTCAAACAAAGAATATTCTGAACACTCTCCTCAACGAGCAGTGGGTGCTGAGCCCGTCCCAAAGGAGGAGCCCCAGCTGATCCCGCTCTGGCTTACAGGGACACTGTGCAGGTCCCAAGCTCAGATAAAGGAGGAGGGTTGGACGTAGATATAGCCATTCCAACCCACATAACGGTCTTTTGATTGAATGTAATATTCTAAAATGTATTCAAATTCATGAATTATTTTCAGAGGTGGCAAAAAAACAAGAATCTACAGAAGAAAGTTCCTTTGTAGTTCTCAACATATTTAGGGTGTTTTTCACTCACTTTTTGCTCCTCCCACACCGTTATTCAGCGTCCATTACAATGACATGCATATTGTGAGTTATGCAAATTAGGCGATGACGTCATTTAGCGACTTCTAACGACTTTTAGGACAGCCAATAGAAACCTTTCTCTTGATGGAGTTGCATAATTTAAAATGTAAGTTTGTAAAGCAGCTGCACTTACAGGAGGAAGAGTTGCATGCACTCCGTTACAAAGCTGTCCTAGTCACTGGGTCATTTGCTGGCTAACGACTAGACTTGTCCAATGAAGAGAAAGTGAGACTTGGCTTGATCTTGAACACCAAAGACTAAAGACTTTTGAGCCTCTTGGATAAACTTGATACCCCTAAACCCGAAGATTAACAAACGATTTCCTGAAGAAAGATGAGACTTTATTTCCTAGATGCAGTTTTTTCTTCCATAAGCACGTTGGAACCACTCTCACGCCTACACCGTGAATATGAAGCTACAGCTAGTGAGTTTAACTCAACACACTCACTCCATTGATAAATCCATACAGATATGGAAATGAAATAAAACAGGTTCTGGTTTCATGTGCAGGATTCTTTATTCCTTGTTTTTAAGAGGGACTTTGCTGCAGACCTCGCTTTTTTGTCCTTTGGTTCTGCTTGTGTTAGCTTTAGTTTGCCAATGCCTTTAGCATATCACGCTAACGTTAGCAAACCCATAAACTTAGCTAACCACAGGCTAGCTGAAACACATTTTTGACCTAGATAAGTAAAGTTTTTTTTAACCAAAGAGACAGCATCCAATCAAGTTGCAGGAGAGGACCATCAAGAAACAAGTAGTAGTATAGTATAGCATCGCTCACCACCTGGAACAAGAATTATATATAAGATAACTCTGTTGGTGTAAACCATGCGGTTGTCAACGCCAAAGAAATTGAAACATGTGACGTACGTCCTTGAAAATGGGACAACACTGGAGTGCGTTTTGACTCGTTTGGACCTTAAAGCTTAGGACTGCGGACTCGTCGGTCTTGAGACCTACCTGCCTTTGCAACTTTTTCTCCACATGGCGTCTTGTATTTCAAAATCCTTGCTCACATATCAGCTGTGCAATAAGAATGTGGGTCAGAATAGCCCATGTATCGGGACGTTTTGGGTTATTGGGACACACCGATTATCCGGGGTATCTCGGGGTCAGCAGAAGAGTCTGTGAGTGTTTAGCAGGATGTCTTGTGTCCTGTGTGGTCTGTCTCCGTCACTAACCCTCACCTGACTGCCTCTTTTCCTCTGTCTCCCACCTTGCCTCTCTCCTTTTCAATCTGCTCCCTTTGTCCCTCACTCTCCTCCAGTATCCCGCACTCTCCACCTCCTCCCCACCTTACAACACCTACGTCCAACCATTCTAACCGACTTTGAATCCTCTCCTCTCTCCTCACTTCCTCCGTCATCCGTCGCCTTATTTCTGTTTTTGGGCTCCGCTGCTCCTGTTCTCTCTCTTTTTCTCCCCCGCCCCTCATCCCCGTGCATTGCTCTTGATTATTCTTTTCTTCACTTTTCTCTCTCTCCGCCCCACCCCCCCCTCGCCTTCTCTCTCTCTTTCTCACTCCTCTCTTTCCCCTGCAGACTCCGCGGGGATCTCCGTTCACCGAGATCACATGACCATCAGCCCTATCGGTTCCCCGCAACCCCCGATGTCCTCATACCGTCTCGCTCCATTTCCAGCGAAGTCTAGACCAGGAGCAGCACTCGCCGCAATGCGCCGCCCATCCGGCTGGGCGGTACGCAACGCTGCACCGCTCCTATTCCACGCAGGTCTAGAACTTCCCAGACATCCCTAATGCCCTCCTAACCCCCGGGGAACCGATAGGCACACTAAAGACTTTCTCTTTGCTGGACAAGCAAAGAAACAAACATTACAAGTACAGAGTCAGGTACTTCTTTCTTTTTCTGTTTCGAGTATTCTGACTTTTTGTATCATCTTCAGTGGCGCGCTCCTGCAAGGACAGACACATCGAACTGGGACCACTGAGAATGTCCGTCCATTTTTAGTTTTTAAAAAGAAGTGACGGTGAACTCACCGTATGCGATCAGGACGTTGGACCAAAGAAACCTGCTGAAGGACACGTGTGCTGCTGAGATTTACAAGAACAATGCATCCTTTTAGAAAGCCATACACACAACACACACATAGGCTGTGTCTCAATTTGAACAGTACACTGCATGTGAACGCTGTTAGCTAGCTAGGTAGCAACGATCGTTCGTGCTACCAAAACATTACAGCGCTTAACCCAATAAATGAACGGTTGCTTCTTTTGTGGTACAATACAAGAGGCACAAAACAAATGACTTCTATTTGTCGAGTGCTGTGTTCACCAGAGCCATAGCTGCGGCTGGTTGCACAACTTCCGGTACAAAGCTCGAGATAGTTTAGTTGATTGTGAGAAGTGTCCATCATTCCACACTGAACATTTTGACAGTTTTGAGAGCACTGTACTGTAAACAGTTTTTGCAGCGCCTCAAATTCGCCCGCTTTTAGCTAGATGCTCCATTAAACCCCAAAAAATGTGGCTTTTTTTGGATGCAATTTGAGTGGTTCGTGACTTAATGTGCAAAAATAACGCCCACAAGTTTAAATTGTATTTGTGTGATGCTGTGTTTACCGGAGCAACCATAACTGCCACTGCTGCACAACTTCCGCTACGTAGCCATGATGGCGGTCATAGTGTGAGAGGAGTCCAGCATCACCGCATACACCCAACTCTTTGGAGGTTTTAAGTGCACACTGGAAGAAATGCTGCTTCAAAACCAAGTAAAAGATTAGTAAAAACAAGGTGTTTTTGCTTGTAATAAGTAAAGAAACTGCATTTCTGGAAATAAGATGGGATTTCTTTGCTAAATTAGATCCTGTTAATAGTTGGAAAGACTTATTTTGAAGCCAGAAATGCTCAAAAGTTTTCAGTTTTCCAATAAACATGAAAAAGAATACTCGTTTCATCAGAGATACATCTAACAACACGACCCTATATCTCACTGCATTGTTACCTCTTTATTTATTATGTCTTATATCAAGTATAAAGACATTCGGACTAGATATTAGACAAATATACTTTCATGTTTTTACGGTGCACATCCGTGTTTTCCACGATGCCTTTTACCATGCATGCATAGGGGCGCACTAATGCACTCAAAGAAGTATGCAAATTGAGACACAGCTATGCACACTGTTTCTGTCCGTTGGTCTCTTTCTTTCATCCTCTCTCTCTATCTCGTCCTATTGACACACACACACACACACACACACACACAGTAGTCGGAGTAGCAGTGCCCTTGTCGGCTCCACGTGAGATCTTTCTCAGATCAAAGAGTCCGTTTGGTATCTCTCAGCAGAAGCAAACAAGATGAAAGCACCGACATCTCTGCTCCGTCTTCGGCGTGTTGTTTTTTTTCCCTCTCTTCTTTCTCAGATGGTACCCGAAAAAATATTTGCTGAGACAAAGCCGAGCCAACGACTGCAGGTGGTCAAATAAAGCGCAACATATTCAGGAGCAAATATGGTTTTGTATTCTTTCAAAAACGAGGAGCTTTCATACGAAACACTTTTTTTTATTTCGCTCTTCAACGACTGGAGTTTTTCCAGCCGGGAAAAACTGACGGAGTCGTGTAATTATTGTGATTCATTTCTGAGATTTTATCAACAGATGTATTTATTGACGTGTATATATACGGTGATGTTGCCATGGCGCTCAAAGTGGCGTGACAGTTTTGCTAAATTTTGATTTGCACACTCCCTTAAATCCATGTTTCCTTTTATTATTATTATTATTCTCCCTCCTCCTCTTCGTCCCCCATCTTGCCTATAATACCATCACTGTGCTGTGAAATGTTTCCCTCTGCTGGACGACACACACACGCACACACACACACACACACACACACACACACACACACACACACACACACACACACACACACACACGAGAGTCCTCAGAGTCTACAGAGCACACGTATGTTCAAAAGCACACACATGCACAACACATCCCCAGTCCCTTCTTCTCCTTTATCCACTTTACGGACATTTGTTTGTATGATATTGTAAATAACTTTTATATCAAGAGTGTGATTTTTACACGAGCATCACCGACACTCAGTGGGTACATTTGGGGGGAAATGTTGTGATGATGATGATGATCATGATGATGATGATGATGATGAGACAGTGTGTATGAAGGTGCTGAAACACTCTGAACCAACACTGGAGCGTTTGGGAAACACCCAGATGACTCTCTCTTTGAATAAAATGACTGTTGTCGCCCATTGGACTCGCTTCAGACTGCGAGAGGTGTTTACTAAAATGCTGCGCCATCATCGCGTTGTAAACTCAAAGCTGTCTCTGTTTTGAAATGTCATCTAAGCATCAATAATATCTGACGTATAAATCATTGCTAATGTCTTTTCTTGTCAGGTTTCCAGACACGACCATGAGCGATCCAACGACCAAGGTCAAAAAAAGCTAAATTCATTCATTTAAAACATGCGAATCCAAGGTGCTTTACAAGAGCACAGAAATACATGAAGTATGAGATGTTAAGAAAGGATGTATCAGCATTTACTATACGTTATTATTACGTACGGTTAAAATAAGGTATGTATTAACAATGTTTTAACCCTGACTCAAATGATCTGGCATTTTAAAATGAGCGTTTAGCTTTTATCTGAGAGTTCGACTTTTAACGACAGAGGGGTTTTTTTGCCAGATCTTGCAAGACTTTGTTGTTAAATCAGACGGAAAGACATCTGTTCTGTCCAAATGTGTCCTCCTAAAAAAGTCCCATTTAACTGTCAGAAGATGTGGATTGTTTCTGAATGGATCCAACATTTCCATGGACTGTGTTGCAAAGTTATTATTAATTACAGGTTCAAATAATTCAAATGATCTGATAGGTAATTAGTCCCAAAAGGAGTCCCTCTAAAGAGTGCCATTTTACTGTCAGAAGGTTTTATTAGACATGTGGATTGTTATAAATGGATCCAACATTTCCATAGTCTGACTTTAGTGGCGGGACAAACAATTGCATCCACATTTATTGGTTCATCCATTTTAAAATCGGTATGTTGTTGTTGTTCCAGAATTTCCACAGAGCAACAACCATGTGCAGCACAGCCATGGTGCTGAGTTACCGTAGCATAGTATCCTTATCTCGTGGGAAAAAGACGTAGATCTTTAGCTAGCATGTACAACTTTGACTTCACAAAAGTATCATGAAAACTGTGACATTTCAGAGAGTCAAAACTCGTACCGCTAGTTCCTGCAAAGTTGTGAATTTGACTCATTTGCAGCAGGACACGATTTCCATTTTTTGCTTCCCAGTCTCGTCCACCATGAAGCAGACATGCCTTAAAATAACCCGCAATGGAACTCAACAGAATATCAAAATGCATTTCATGTACAGAAAGAGATGTTCGAGATGCAAACAGGAAAGACAAACAGAAATCCTCTCTTCAGGTCGGAGTAAGCCCTCCTCTGGTTCAGCCATACACAGCTTTACCTCCCTGTAAAGTCTGCCGTGACTCGTGTTTTAAATCAGAGAACAAACAGCTGATTGACGTGAGGATATAGAAAACAGTCTCCTTCAGATCTGCAGCTCTTGGGGAGACACACACACACACACACACACACACACACACACACACACACACACACACACACACACACACACACACACACACACACACCGGTCCTTTGATCCTGCTGCAGGAACCCCCTCTGCTTTTGTAAAGATGTGTGTGTGAGAACAATAAATGGTTATTGCAATAAGAAAAGCTGTCTGTGTCGGAGTGCCCTGTTTGTTCTGTGTGTGTGTGTGTGTGTGTGTGTTAAGATATTTTACAATTAGTGATTGCAGAGTGTGTGTGGGTTCACTCTGGTACTCTGTTATTATTTAGTAGTATTTATCTCTTAATCACTGATATTTTGGAAGCTGCAGGATGAAGTCGGGGGGGGGGATCCCAGGTTCCCAAATATCCTGTCCTATATTCCAAGCGTCCTATATTCCTAGGATTCCTGGGTTCTGTGTTCCCAATATCCCATGTTTTCTAATATCATATGTTCCCACGGTCCAAATCCCTGAGGGCCACAAACAGAAACACATACGAAGGTCTGGGCCCCTGAGATATGTTGCCTCATAAGTTAAGTTCTAAGTGAGCAAAATCAAACAAATGCAGGTGAATTATTCTTGATAATTGAATATGCTCTACAAAGACTGCATCCCAGCTCTCCGTATGGTTTAATTGATCTTGTTCTAAAACGCGTTGGCAGCTCAGCCCTTAAAACAGAAGACTCAGATTGCTCATAATAAGGGGAAATGTGAAGGGTGTATTTCAAGCTTGTTATGGAAATAAGTTATTTAATCAATTAAGATTTGTGTTTTCCACTTTAATTGGCTGAGTTTATTTGAGACGTGGGCTCATTAACACATGGAAAGTACTGTGTCATATATTTGTACATATATATTAAGGAGAACAATTTAAGATGAGCACAAGTTTCAGGTGTGAATATATTCCATTTAGAATTTGCTCTGGGCCAATTACAAAAAGACAACAAGCCACAGTTTGGACACAAGTATAAAGTAATATAGCATGGCTGTAAATACATAAGTGCGGTACAAATACTTCATCATTGATGTTCATTTCTAGAATAAATTCCACCACGTTCTACTACCTGCTGCGTGGTTTTTAAATTCAGCCTCTCATGAAGTTCGGTACTGAAATCAATCATATTTTATTTATTTATTCATTATATTACCTTCAGATGGAGGTATTTTGTATTCCTTATTACTGATGCAGAGTTGTACGGCTCTATGCTATAACTCAGCAGTGCCATCATGTGGTTTAACATGCTCTTATCCAGCAAACAGCTCAGAAAAATGTGAATATTGGTAATAATCCAAGAGTATAATGCAAGATTTAATAATATAGCATCATATTATTTTAAGATAGTCAATAAAAAATGCATCTTTCCCAAGAGGAGTATGTGAAGTTGTAATAATGCAGGTGTAGGAAAAACAAGAAGACATTTCATGATGGATAACACGTTCACTTCCCGTTCTCTGTATGACTCTCCAACATAGGCCTGATGGTGGTCTCTATGCATCCTGTGGTGTGTTTGGTAATGCATTGGCAGACTAAATCCACAAGATGGCAACGCACTGTGCATCATATCCTCATATATGTTTTAAAAGGAGGCTACAAAGAGACACAACCCTAAGCCAGCATCATCTTTTCAGACATCTTACACAAAGACATACCTCAAGCTGTGACACGAAATGAAGGGAACAATCATGATAGGAACATCTGCACCTGCTAATTAGTGGCAACATAATGGCATCCATTTTTATGTCACAGATAATGGAAAGAATCACTCCAACATGCACGTGTCTACAACCCCTTCATTTGGCACGCTTGGTTTCCACAGCGAGAGTCTCGTAGGAATTTGCAACCCATAAAAAAACACGGGACAGATCCACGAAATTACCCCTGAAAAGCTTATCAAAGGGACCCTGCAGAACGTGTGACACTAATTGCAGCTCAATTCTGCAGATTTTCCAAGAGATGCACCTGCAATTCCCCCCCAAAAAAACAAAAAACAACCCACTGAATTTAAACGACCAACCAAACATTTGAGTCAGGTTCAAAGGGTGAAGCTGTTTTTTTTTTCCCCCTTTGGTGTAATCCCACCTGCAGCGTCTTTTTTCCACCTATACAGGCCTCATTAGTGTGGGCAGCACATCTCTTTTAGTTTGCTGGGATTTCTTTTTTAATTCCACCATGTTCTCCTCTGCATTTTAAGTTTTCTGGTCATTTTAGGTCGTTTTATTTCCAACCAGCGCTCTTGTTTTGACGGTAAATGTGATCAGTTTTGTCTTAAATGCTTTAGTGCAGAAATACTGTGTGTGGATGAAAGTGCATATGAGGGGAGGAAAAATCCACAGAGTGAAATGCACCAGAGAATAAGAAGTAAGTGATATTTCTTGCGGAGTAATCGTGTTCTGCCTTTGTGCAAATGAAAATATCTGATATTACAGTCTTTCTGTGAGTGCATTACCATGAGTGGTGCATAAGGCAGCATTTTAGGAGAGCGTCAGGAAGACAAAGCATCAGAAAATGAAGATGGTAGGGAGATATGTAGTATGGAGGCAATATCTTTACATTTGACTGGGTTTAAAAGGGATTAATTCCGTTTAGATGGAAATCTCAGTGTGACTAAAATGTGCAAAATACAGATCCGGAAGAAAATAAGAGACCACTCCAAATATTTCGTAAATCTTCATCTCTGTATGGCAGCATCTGTAGAATTCCAACACAGAGAACAATTGTCAGTAGTTTATAGAATACAATAAAATAAAATATAGAATAATAATTTAATTCAAAGACATATCTAAATAATGAAACCAGAGATACTGAAGCTGAGAGCTGAAGTGGTCTGTTCGTTTTTTCTGCGGCTGTAAATTATTAGAAATCTTTCGCTGTAAAAACAAATGATTTAAAAAACCTTCCTCCTCACAATGTTTGTCAAATCATAGCTTTATTAACTTTGAACATAGCAGTCGTGTGACGCTCTGCCTGTAGAACGAGATTGAGAGGGGACTGGGTGCAACCCTTTTTTTATGTTCAACAAAAAACAGTATTTTGTAAATCCGAGATACATTCGTTAGCACGTTTGGCTAAATAGCTGGGTCTTAAGTTCCTGCTCGAAAAGCCACAACACAATGAGGAGCAAAACACAGGGTCAGAAGGTTCAAAGGTTTTATATGTCATATGCACAGCAGGTACAGCATATCCCAGGCTCCCCCAACAACTCAACATACATGGTGCAAATATGATAAATAAAATAATGCAAAAAATAAACAATAACAACACTAAGGATGTGAAGATGTAAAACATATACATATGTAGAATAAATTGAAATGATTTAAATGCACTGTACAGTAATTTAAAGAAAATGCAACGTCTTGGGCACACACGTGTCACGGTGTGGAAGAGGGAGGCTGCAGGCCTTCCTCAGGCCTTTAATGCAGGCCTTGTTTAGAGGATGGGGTTCACCTGAAGGAGAGGCTGCGTCACGGCTGTTAGTGACCTGTTACCCACACACTTGGGTGGTCCTACCTACATCACAACTCCAAAAAAGGGGAAACATTTTAATCAAAACTTGCACTGGGTTGTATTTTCTCACTGTTTGGATGCTAACGCAGTTTAAGCTAACATGCTAACACAGTTTAAGCTAACACGCTAACACAGTTTAAGCTAACATTAGCGGCTTTTACTGGTGTTTTTGTTTTGTTTTTGCTGAAGACCCATGCCATATTACACTCATGCCATCCTCCTAAAGGTCTTTCTTATATCCTAACATACTCCTTTACAAACTCAGTAAGACATTTTCAACTCATGTGGCAAAAGTGAGCTTTATTAGCAAACAAGCTAACGGCTTTTATGGTGTCTTCTTACTTTAACCGAACCTTACATTTGGATAATGACCCATGTCCATGTGCGTCGGTGTCAGGTTTGTAGGATTTGGGTATAAACTCATTATTTAGTTTTAAAAATGAACTTTATTTATAGATTTTCATGTATTTTTTATGCAAAATAGGTCCGCCCAACGCGTGCACAAAATATAAAAGCAGCAAACAGCTTGCATTAAGCTACATTAAAAAAAAGTCAAGAAATTAGCGTTTTTTTTCAGTCACAAATTGAGTTTCAGGAGTTATATTCTCATTCCTGTCTTCAACTTTATTGTATCAGCAGTGTGAGCAAGCAGGTGGCATATGAGGAATGGCATTACAGAAAATCTATAACGACCAGACGACGGGGCATTCCCTCTCTAATCTCAAATTCCATCCCACTCCCCGTTGTCTTCTGTCTGCCGGGATACGGGCCCTGTTTCTAAAAGCAGGTGCTGAGGGTCGGGGTGGGGGGGGGGGGGGGGGGGCAATCAGTTTCCCCTGACAGTGTGGAGGTGAGGCGCAGTCAGCTGAGGCGCTCCATTCAGGAAGTTGCACATGTCATCATCGCCGTTAAGTGGGGGAGAGGAGGAGAGACAAGCCGGATGAGTCATGATGGGACAGACAGAGATGTGGAAGGGAGGAAGGGGATTGTGTGTGTGTGTGTGTGTGTGTGTGTGTGTGTGTGTGTGTGTGTGTGTGTGTGTGTGTGTGTGTGTGTGTGTGTGTGTGTGTGAGACTGTTGAATGAGCTTCAGAGCAGGTGTAAAGCAACTTATTTTGTTCCTGCTCCTTCCTTTAATACTGTAGATTGCAGGTAAACATTATGTAGGAGTAGAAGAGACACAGATGGACCATAAACATTTCAATTTCATTTAATTCAGCCGAGCTAGTGCCCTCACCTTGCTTCTACTAGTGCTTTGACCACTGCTTTTCTTTACCTGTTCCTATTTCTTTTACAGCATTGAATGAAGCTTGCAAATGTAGTTGAGTATGACAACAATTAGGATATTGTGATTCTATTTTCTGACATTTTAGAAAAAAGGTGATCAATTAATCTAAAAATCGCGGCATAGTCTCACTTAAAGTATTGGCCGACAACCTGTGAAGAAAATCTAACAAGCTATTTGAATTATTGCATATAGAGTGGTGCAGGAATGAGCCGTAAAACCGTTTGTTGAATGTGTTTTTGGTTAGCCGCCTGAAATATGGCCTGTGGTTAACACAAGCTGAAGAGATTTTCACGTTTTATTCCACGACATAGTACTCAGTAAATACCCTACTGGTGAAGACCTGAAGCTTCTACGTATTATAGAAGCAGTGGTTGCTAACAAGCGTCTAAATGAGAAGACTAACGTCATCACGCCCAACATTAGCCGCCTTTAGCTTAGCGGTGGTGACGTGAAGTCATGTGACTGTGCTGTAGTTCCTTTATAGGCCCAACATTAGCCTCCTTTAGCTTAGCGGTGGTGACGTGAAGTCATGTGACCGTGCTGTAGTTCCTTTATAGCCCACCATTAGCCTCCTTTAGCTTAGCGGTGGTGTCGTGAAGTCATTTGACCGTGCTGTAGTTCCTTTATAGCCCAACATTAGCCTCCTTTAGCTTAGCGGTGGTGACTTGGAGTCATGTGACCGTGCTGTAGATCCTTTATAGCCCAACATTAGCCGCCTTTAGCTTAGCGGTGGTGATGTGAAGTCATGTGACCATGCTGTAGTTCCTTTATAGCCCAACATTAGCCTCCTTTAGCTTAGCGGTGGTGACGTGAAGTCATGTGACCGTGCTGTAGATCCTTTATAGCCCAACATTAGCCGCCTTTAGCTTAGCGGTGGTGATGTGAAGTCATGTGACCGTGCTGTAGTTCCTTTATAGCCCAACATTAGCCTCCTTTAGCTTAGCGGTGGTGACGTGAAGTCATGTGACCGTGCTGTAGTTCCTTTATAGGCCAACATTAGCCTCCTTTAGCTTAGCGGTGGTGATGTGAAGTCATGTGACCGTGCTGTAGTTCCTTTATAGGCCAACATTAGCCTCCTTTAGCTTAGCGGTGGTGACGTGAAGTCATGTGACCGTGCTGTAGTTCCTTTATAGCCCAACATTACCTTTTTACTTCTGGAGATTTAATTTACAAAATGCCAGAAGATTATCCTGCTGACCAAAATTTCTAAGTATCATAAATGTGTGTTAGTGACAGGTATTATTTAATGCCGTATTCCAAAACCAAAGGAAAAATTCCTATCAGCTCTTACAAAAAAATGTCATCCCTGCACCACTCTATTCTCCACCCTTTTCACACACACACACACACACACGCTCAGACACCAGATGTCAGCTCAATATTAATTTAGTTAAATTATAATTGTTCAGGCAGAACTACGGGCTGACTCAATGAAAGCACACATAACCGTGAGCTATTGATTTTGTGTTATGTGCAGCGGGTGTGAAATAAATTGAAAGTGTTACTTCGGCATCAGGCAAAGTGTGCAGCGCCCGACAGGAACATAATGTATACACTTAAATCGCCCTTCTAACATGACTAGCAATTACGGATACCCATTGAAAAAGCAGGAAGATTCAATCAGGCAAAGTTGAGACTCATATCCAGCGGTGGAGCGGGGTTAATTAGTATACTTGGCTTTAACCAAGCGTGCAGGATGTTGAAGGGTTGAAGGATAATGCTTGTTTAGATACGCGGGCGCAGTGTCCACAGATAATGTCTTCATTAACTATTGATGCGCTCACACACACACACACACACACACCCTGTATCTCCTCTTACATGTATGCAGGTTCGGGGAGTAACGGATTACGTGTAACGGGATTACGTAATCAGGATACAAGCAAAGGTATTCACTTTCCTAAAAACAGAGGTTACTTGCAGATGAAGATCGATATATTATAGGTTGACGTACTGAATGAATTTCCTATATGGTTTATATTTCGGCTGCTCTAATTCTTCAGCACCTGACCAATACAGTCTGTGCTTTTCACGATGTATTAACAGCATTTGTAAACTCCGTTACATTTTCTACATGAAACGTCTTGGTTTCTTCTCCTTTAAGTTTGACAGTCATAGTGTCAAAGTGTGTCCATGTCAGGTTTGTAGGATGTGGGTATAAACTCATTATTTCCTGAAAAAAATAGACTTTATTTATAGAGTTTTCATGCAGTCTGCCCAACGCGTGCACAAAATACAAAAGCAGCAAACTTTTATAAAGGTACAAAAATGTTACCTTTTTTCAGTCCAACATTTTGTTTCAAGAGTTATGTTCTCATTCCTGTCTTCAACTTTATTGTATCAGATAAAGATCGATATATTAAAGCCGGGGTGTCCAACCTTCTTTCACTGAGGGCCAGATACAGAAAAACCTACAAAGGTCTGGGCCCCTCACTACTTAAGTTATCAAATCAATCAAAGGTAGGTAATTATTCTTGATACTTGAATATGCTTTACAGCCCACATCCCAGCTCTCCATAGGGTTTCATTTATTTAGTTAGCAGCTCATTCCTTAAAACAGGAGCCTCAGATGAATTATAATAAGGGGAAATATGGAGGGTATATTTCAAGCTTGTTATGGAAACAAGTTATTGGGCTTTTTCTCATCAACTTAGGTTTGTTAGAAAAGGTTTTCAACTTTAATTGGCTGTATTCATTTGACATCGGGCATCCTAACACATGATTACTACTCTGTAATTTCTCTTTACATATACATTTAGGAAGTACAATATCAGACAAACACAAGTTGGAAGTGTGGGTCATGTTTCATTATACTTTCAGAATCTGACGAGGGCCGATTCAGAATGGACCACGGGCCGCATTTGGCCCTCGGGCCATAGTTTGGACACCCCTGTGTTAAAGGTAGACGTACTGAATACATTTTCTTTATGGTTTATATTTAGGCTACTGTAATTCTTCAGCACCTGATTCATTCAACACCAATACAGTCTGTGCTTTTGCTGAATTAACAGCAATAGTAAATGATCAGCGTTTCATTTTCTACATATGTTGGTTTCTTCTCTTTAAGTAAAAAACATCTTATTGTTATTTATTTAATGTTGTTTTAATTTGCATTGCATTTCATATTTAGGTAATCCAAAATAAAGTAATTATCTTACTTGTAACTGATCATATGTATCCTCTATTCTCCACCTGCCTCTCCTTTCTTTATCTGAGTATCTGGGAAAATCTCCGCCACCTCCTCCGTGCTTTTTTTATTTTTCACGCCTTCCTCTTCCCCCTCCACTTCCCTCATCTCCGTCTTCACTTCTTGAACATAAGCGCAAGGTACACACGTCGGGCTCACCCATCCTCCCCCCCTCCAACTTTAACTCCCTCCCTCCCCCAACCCTTCACACAGCCCTTCACTCCTTGCATTATCTTTCCCGGAAATTGCATTTCCAGCACAGCCAGGGCCCCATTATGAAGAGGGAGCGACATGCTGTAACCTTTTTAAAAAGCCATTAGTGATGCACCTGCCCCTCCCCTTCCCCCCTTCTTCACAGCAACCTCCCCCACCAACCCTCAACCCTTCGTACATGCTCTCCCTCTCCCTTGTTTCACCCTCCCTGACCCTCCCCAGCCTTACGGCAGATGTAATGTTATTAGGCCGTTTCTACAGCCATTACTCGGGCCAGCTCCCCCCCGGCTGAAGCAGATGCAGAGGGAGCATGGCGGGGCAATGGGTGCAGCGATTAGTGTCCAATGGGTCAGCGGTAAATGAAGGTTTGTACGGAGGGAGATACAGGATGGATGGAGGTGAAGGGAGGAATAAAGATGAATGCATGCAGTAGAGCAAGAGAGGAGAAGGGAGTGCAATCGATAAAGGTAAACAATGAACTGTCTATCCCTCCATCCCCCATCCACGCTCCCTGTTTCGCTGCCCTTATCTAAACACAAACAGCCACTGTAACACCAGACGTGGGTATCACACATATGTAAACAGGCGCAACATTACAAACATTCAGTAGTAAGCCAGTGGTGAAGGGATGACGTATTTGTATAGGCAGATCCGGAAGTTGAGGGCTCCTTTCGGAAACAAGCCAATGGGATTGTTTATTGGATTTTGGAATATTGCTGAAAGTAAGGAACATAAAGCGTTAATGCTATCTCCAGATGTAAAACGTTTGCCTATAAAGAACTACGTAACGGTCACATGACTTCACGTCACCACCGCTAAGCTAAAGGCGGCTAATGTTCGGCGTGATGACGTTTAGTGGTCTGATTTTGTCACTGGTTAGAAACAGCCTTTTTTAAGACACATAGGGAGGGAGATACTCCCTCTGGAGGGAACAAAGGGATTTTTGCAGACAATTTGCATGCAAAGAAACCTATACAACACACTAAAAGCATAATAGGGCCTCTTTGGTGTTAACCACAGATCTTATTTCAGGCATATCACCCAAAAAAAACATTGACTTTTTTGAAATGGTAAAAAATGCAAACTCATTTCCTGGTTTTAGGACTCATTCT